>NW_022436943.1:60258285-60416686 GCF_009761245.1 Sapajus apella
GCCTCCCAAAGTGCTGGGATTACAGGTGTGAGCCACCGCGCCCGGCCAGGGATCTCTTTATTACATGCTATGCCTTCTTCAGAGCTAAATGGGAAGTTATTATAGCCTAGATATTTTGGATCTTCATCCACCATAGTATCTGTAAAATCATATATTAGTCTGAAATCCAAACTGACATGGAATTAAATTCTATAAGGCTCTCTACAATCTCCTGAAAACCGAAAAGGGATTAATAGCAGAGGAAGAATTCCCTGTTTATCATTTTACAACATGTAATCTTTATTTATGTCTTTGAATAGGTTTTTATTTTTCTCACTGACTAAAATGCCTGTGGAAAGCTAAATAATGGCCACAAAGGTGTTCCAGTTTAAATCTCCAGAAGCTGTGAATACATTACCTTGCCTGGTAAGAGGGATTTGCAGATGTGATTAGAAGTCGAGGGTCTTAAGATGAGGAAATCACCCAAGGGTTATCTTAGAGGTCTAATAAGATGAGCGCAGAAGGATCAGATTAGTAGTAGGAGATATGACCACACGAGCAAAAAGCTAAAGAAGAGGTCGTAAGCCAAGCACCACAGGCTGCTTCTAGAAGCTAAACATGGCAAGGAGTCAGGTTCCCTTTTGAAGTGTCCAGAATGACTGTTCCTTTTAGACACGTGACATGTAGAACTATCAGATCATCAATTTCTGTAGTTTTAAGCCACGATGTTCTGTGTATCAAAGCAAACATAGGAAATTAACACTTGCCCACGCACTACAACTTCTGTCTCTCGGGTTCAAACCATTCTTGTGCCTCAGCCTCTGGAGTAGCTGAGATTATAGGCATCCACCACCACACCCAGCTGGTTTTTGTATTTTGGATAGAGACAGGGTTTCACCATGTTGGCCAGCAAGTGATCTTTTTATATCTGCTTCAGTGGTTCAGTGGATTTGACTTCCATGAAGGTAAGAAAACACTCACTGTTTCCCCAGGGAGAGAAATTTTCTCTTTCTTCTAGACGTACAAGCCCTTCTGGACAAACCTCTCACACAGCTCTGAGCAGCTTCACTGCAATCACCTGTGCTATTTTCCTCATGTTGAGTTCTGTGAGAGGAAGAGCCAGATGTGACTTGTCTTGAAACTCCATTTCCTGTTACCTAAGAAGTGACAGTGGTCTGCCTGTGACATTCCCACCTTAAATACCCTAACAGGCGGAAGGAAACACCAAAGGTTGCTTCGGTATTCTGAGTGCAAGCACATGACACCAATCCAGCCTTTCACAGCATTCAGTGTGGCCCCTCACACAGGGGAACATGATTATTTAAGAGTATTTTCACATAATCAGTAGGTTAGAAATCAGGCAGCACCTCTGCATATTTGAGCCAAGAATGATACTGTTGTGATACATGTTTATTCTCTACAAACATTGGCAATAACAGGAAAATCAGAAAGTGGCTGAAATTTTGCCAGGCACATCACTCACCTTGTTCACTTTCTATGAACAATTGAAAACAATTAGTTTGAACTCTTTTTCAATTAGATAAATCACATGCTATGGTTGAACCTGTACATGTTTGTCTAATTTGTTGAAAGTGTTTGTAGCTGGATTTATGGACTCTTTGCTCTATTTGCTTCTCGAGAAAGCAGAGTGATGGTTTAGGTGGGGTCTTCTGGGAGCCATGAACCAGTGTCAATTTAGATCAATCTCTCCAATGCAAAGTGAATGAATGGAATGAGCCATGTAGCTGACTCAGAATTTCCTTAAGTAATTGGGACATTCTCAAGTTTCCTGGAGCAGTTTTCTAAGGTCGTTTCAAGCCTCCAATTTAGTCATCATCTCACTTTATTTTTAAAGTGTCAGTTTCGGTGACACCTTCATTAAAACAATTATGAATTTAATAATGATGATAATGCTAGAAACTGACAGCTTAGTGGCATTAGGGAAAGATGGGCTTTTGCTAATTTATGTATTTTGGTGTGCTGTCGAGATGGAAGGCTGCCCAATCCACTGTGCCCCAGCTCATTCCTGGCATCTTTTTCTTTAGCTTGATCAATGTCATAACTAACCCCCCGGTCAACTCAGGTATTAACAGAATGTCAGTCTACCATGCTCTTAATTTCCCAACTCTCCTCACATCTACCAGTTTTTACTTCCGATTATTTCCAACTTAAAGATACCTTTCAATCCCCTTCTCCGCTTCCGCTGCCACTAACTTCAGAAGCTGACATGAAGGCCAAGAGGCCCAGGCTGCTTGGCTTCCTCATGTTTCTAAGGTTACCTTTCAAAGTCACACTACTTGCAACAAGAGACAAACAGCAGTGAAACCACATTAAAGATGCCTATAAGTAATAAAAGCATAAGAGTGTACAAAGAAGTTTGGGACTTGTTTCATCAGAATTGAGTTATAACAATGTGACAAAATTAGATGTGCAGAAACAGTTCAGAGCTAAAGAGAGGATCTGCATTTCTTTATTATGTATAATTCTTTTTTTTTTTTCTGAAAAAGAAGAGGTAACATTTCAAATCTGAAAAATGGGATGGATTCATTAACTAATAACCCTAAAATGACTGTCAAATCATTTGGGAAAAAAACCTCTGGCACTTAATTCAAGTAACTACCAATGGAATTTCAAATTTAAAACATTACTAATAAAATTTTAAAAGCAGTATGAAGAAAATAAATAATTTTAACCAAAAAATGGAGAATGCATTTCTAAGAATAATACCTTAGGGAAAAATCATAAAGAAAAATATACCTACATTTGATGAAATAAAACTATAAAATTGTTGTAAATTACGTTATAAAATATTTAAAACCAACAGCAAATTAGGAAAAATGTTATTTCAAACACATAGGAAAGATACAGAGTTGATATATTTAAAAGGCTTTAATAAATAAGAAAAGCAATTCCCTAATAAAATAAGTATAAAAGAAACATTCACACATACAGATACACTACACATATAAAGTTTCATGATACAAAAATGTATAAAAAATAAGAAGTTTTCAATTTAACTAGTAAAAACAGATACAACTTAAGTTAAAAAATTGTTTTTATTGCCTACCAAATTGGGAAGTTGAAACATAAAATACCTAGTGCTGATTCAGATTTATTGCTCCTCCCACTTACATTGAAAATATTCTACATTGTAGATTTTTCAAGAAAAACCTAAATTTGGAAATCTATTTTAAAATTTCTCCTAGAAACTGACTACTCCACAGACCAACTCTGCCTTGCTGGCTCAGAATGTAAACTCAGCAAGATGAGCAGTTGAAGGTGTATAAATATTCATCCAAGTCACCCAGCACAGCGAACTCTCTACCCAGTGCTGGGATGACTCTAGAGAAAAGAAAATGCCCGACCAATTCAGAAAGTAAAACTGGCTCTACGGAAGCCTTCGCCTCCTGTCTCCTAGTCTCTCAGTTCAACAGGCTGCCCGTGCTTCTCCATGAGGCTGCCTTCGTCATGCCATAGATAACTGTGCAAGCAGAGCCTGAGTGTGCTTTGGTCCCTAGTTGATCCCTAGCACCAACCAGAATTTTAGATGTGTTAAAAAAAAGTGCAGTGGTTTCATAAATAGTTTTGGCCATTCTTGAGCATATCTGTAAATAACTTGATTAGCTGAAAGATCAGGGATCTTCAGAAGCGTATTCACAGAAGTTGAAGTTCTCCTGCATGTGATACACTGTCATGACCACTATTCGAAGCCAATGATTGGATCTACTCAGACGCTCTCTGTTGCTCACACCTGTGTGAGGACAAAAAGGGATATTAAGAAAAGCATCCACAGATTATTCAACCATTTCCAGAGCTGGAGAGCTCAAGTTGGAAAACTGTGGCAGCACCAACCACCATCAAACAATGTAAAACAGCAGGCCCAGCATCACTTCTGCTGTTTGTAGAATGAATATGTTCGTGAGTTTCTAGGGTCTACAGTTGGCATTGGCTCCATGATACTCAAGATATACAGTCACAATTGCTGTTAGAAGGTAACATTGCAGATAAAATGAAACACAGATAAAAAACTGTATCCTAGAAAGGACATCAAGAAGACTTTATTAAAATTTCCCCCGTCTTCTAGTTAATATAAAAGAAACTGACAATCTTAGATTGAATGTGTCTTAACTAAGGTCACAGAGAAACACCTTCCCTCCCTCCCTCTTCCTTCTTTAACAAAAACTCCTTGTAGTAGAAAGAAGGATCATTGAAGTCCCAACCTCCTCAGAGCTAGTTGGTGGAGGCACTGAAGGAGGCCAAGGGGCTCAGACACTGACATAGGTTTTTGATGAGCGAATGGAGACCCAATGTTTCCTTCACACCTATGGAAGGCTATTATCTAGATATGAGTGGAACACTGTCTACATTCTAATTTGGGGTAATTGAGAGAGTACGAACTTGATCATTTTAGAAGAATCTCCTAAGTATTTCTACCTCTTGTAATATAAGCTGCAGGGGAAAAATTATGGCATAAACAGGAGAGAGAAAGATCACAGCTCATCTTCAAATTATTTGACTAAGGATCCAAAATGTTTAAGAATGTTTGTAATAATATATAGAGCACAACCACCAGTGGCAAATTTTGGTCAGAGACAGAAAATCCACCTGAGAAAGAACTCACCCTGAGGTGGTTATTAAACATGGAAATTATCTAACTTAAACTTGGGGCAGTTTATCACCATGGACTCACATTGTGGACCCTTGGGAAGGTGGTTCACATTAAACATGAAAATACAAACTGCCCTTTGTCTAAAACTCCGAGGCACATAAGAAACATCAACCTCTAATTGCAGCACAAGGTTCCGGGCTTTAGCAATGATGGTAGAAGATGACAGTGGCTTGGGGAGTTCTGGACACACCTCTAAAGCACCTATCAGGCACTCTGCAGGCATTCTGAGATGAGTTGATAGTAACTGAGAACTGGCAGTAAGAATCTTCTTTACCAGTACTCAAAAGGAAAGAGTATAATGTTAATTGATCTGATACTAGGATGCTGATTGAGACCTGGTTCCAAGTATGTTGTATAAACATATGTACTTATACATATGCTCATGTCACTCCTTCCAGTTCAACCTCCTGATTCCAAGTTCATGGAGATTGCAGAACAAGACTAGTTTCTTTTCCTTTCTTCCTTTATCATATGGGTACTTGGAATGGTAACTGTATTCTCTTTTTTGTTGTTGCTGTTTTTTGTTTGTTTGTTTGTTTGTTTTGTTTTTTTATTTCAGTAGCTTTAGGGTTACAGGTGGTTTTTGGTGACATGGGTGAATCGTATAGTGGTGAAGTCTAGGATTTTAGGGCACCCATCACCGGAGTAGTGTACATTGTGCCCAATAGGTAGTTTTTCACTCCTCACCTGTCTCCCACCTTCCTCCCTTCTAAGCTTCCAATGTCTCTTATACCACCCTGTACACTTTTGCACATCCACAGCTTAAGGCAGATGTAAATTGACAATGTAACTGCATATGGTTTCATGAAGATATTTTCCTGAGATAGAGGGTAAAAATCCCTTTTTATGCAGGTTTCAATTTTTTTTTAAATTGTACTTTAGGTTTTGGGATACATGTGCAGATCATGCAGGATTGTTGCATCGGTACATACATGGCAAGGTGGTTTGCTGCCTTCCAAACCATGATAGTTTCCATAATGAAAAGGGAATCTATGTAAAAATAAGCTAGAACAGTGCCTATGAACTAGAATAGCTCAGTCAAAGGGATATACGTAGTCAGTCTGGAATTTGGTACTAGCAAGTTCTTAGAATTTCAAAGCAGACTCTGGCTGGTAGTCAGGCACATACTTAAGGGGACATATCATGCTTGTTTGTGTATTGAACCTAAGACATATTATTTAGCACAGTTTTGCAGAGAAGCCTACTCAGAGATATCAAATACTAACATCAAATTATCTGTCACTAATAATATTTTCTAATATTTTTATATTGTTCATTGTCACAGAAGGAGAGGTGGTTAAGAAAGCAGAATGCCTATATTTTCTGGCCTTGGTATCATCTGAAAGAATACCAATCCCAGCTATTCTAGTGTCTGTTGTTATGGTTAATTTTATGTGTTAATGTAACTGAGCCATGGATGTCCAGATATGTGGTTAAATATTACTTCTGGATGTGTCCGCAAGGGTGTTGCTGAAGGAGATTAACATGTGAATTAGTGGACCAACCCTCCCATCAAATTTGTTGAAAGCCTGAATAGAATGCAAACATGGAAAAAAGTTGATTAACTTTGCCTGACTGTTTGAACTGGGATATCAATTTTCTTTTGCCCTCAATACTCCTGATTCTCAGGTTTTCATGCCTAGACTGGAATCTACACCATTGGCTCTTGAGTCTTTTCAGCCTTTACATTTTCATGAACAGACACCTTATAATAAATCTCTTCCTAGATATTTATGTCTCTGTCTTTATATCTTATTCTGTATATCTACATATCCTATTGGTTCTGTTTCTGTGGAGCACCCTGACTAATATACCAACACACTCATTTTTGGTTTCAGGGTCCAAAGTCACCTGTGCATTCCTATTAAGCAATGGAATAGCTCTTCTGCTTGCATTTTCTCACTTAATGAACAAAACCATCCAATGAAATGTGTTTTTCTTTTTGTTTTGGAATGCCTTATATATTTCCTAGATGATATGTATCATTCACATGTTTTCATTGACAATTGACAGTTATCAATCAGCAAAGATCCCAAACACAAAGATGGCTATGAAAATCCTGCTCTGTCAGTGTTAGTGGAGCCAATGGCACATGCTCATTAAGGAGAGAGTACAGGGAAGAAGTTCTAGGGTGTATGATTTTTCCTGTCTGAAAAATACGGATCCTAACTTTTTATTATTTTATTATTTTGGTTGAGTGGGTAATGTATTTTAAGGGTGGAAATTTAAGTGGGAGACAGTTTTCTAATGCATCATTGTTGGAAAGCGTTTCTTTGTAAATGCATGTCTCATGCCAAAGGTATTATCTTTTTTGGGACTTGATACAGTTTGGCCTATATTGCATGTTGCACGCTGGTTTCAATAGAATGAAGAGAACATCAATTTCTACAGTACAATAAACATACCTACTTAGGAGTTAGGTGGAATTTGAAAGTAAAATGCTTGAAAACACCAAGTAAGATAACAAGCTATAATGTTCTTTTTGTATTTTTTAAAATAATTTATTTATATTGGGATGGAGAAGAACATACCATGAAGTTGTAATTGTCTGTCTACATGACTCTATTTGCCATTCTCTCCTTTTTCTTCTAAAAAATATCCCTTTTAGTATCCCAATGAAATATGAATTTAAGTTCCACACACCTCTAAAATCGAATTATTAGCCTTTTATTTTTAAAGAAAAAACCTCTTGCAAGTTTTCTTCACTGATAAAATATGTGATTTGGGCCTACAAACCTGAGTCCAATTCCAAGTAGATGCCTTGAATCTGTGTGTCTTCATCAATTTTCCTTAATCTCTCTGGGCTTTGATTTCTTCAGCTGTTAAATGGTGAGAGTGTTTACTACACAAGAAGAGGCATCTTCTTGTGAATTTGTTTTCAGATGATATAAATACTTGTCAACCTATATATTTTATAAAAATATAAAATATTTGTCAACCTATATGACACCAGGTAGATGATCAGAAACTTGATATAGAAGGCTATTCTAATAATAATAATGACCCTAGTAAAATCAATATTTCTTAATGCAGTGCCCAGGGACATTGTGTATCAATTTATCAAAGTTCCCAGTGAAAATGAAGATTCCTGGTCTGACCCTACAGTGACAAAGCATAGACTTGCAGGTCATAAGGCTTAGGAATCTGCAGTTTAACAATATCTGTGTGCATTTCTTATACACACAAACATTTTAAGAAGACATGTTCTAGCTTTCCACAGTAATCCAGACTTCATCATATTTTCTTTTTTGTAACTTCTAGTGATGTTTTAATGCTTACATAGAATTCAATCTTTCAAATCTTTTATTTAGACTTCCATTAAAATGAACATTACATAAAGTTTTACAGAAATACAGAAAAAAGCAGCCATGCCAGCTGGGGAATGTAGCCAAAAATGTTATGTTTAACTCATAACAAACATGCTATCAAGGAAAACTACAGCAATGAAGCAATTATAGAGAAAAACTAATGGAAAACATACTAATTATCTAAATTGTTTAGGTGAGAGGATTTTTCTTTCTTTCTTTTTAACTTTCCTTTCTTTAATTAACTGACTAATGAGCCGAAACCCTAACCTTGGTTTATCACGTGATGTTAAAATCAAAGTTTTGTCTATCACAAATACCAAAATGAAATACTAGACAAATGCAACTTTGTTTTTCAAGTTAAGTTTGTGAGAACTAGTTAGATATAGATGCTTTTCCCACATAAAGGGTCACAAAGTGTTGGGGACTGCATGTGACAGATCCTTTTAAAATTTGTGTTTTATTTACATTTTTAAATAGCTTGATCAGGATATGATTGAGATACAACAAGCAATGCATGTTTAAAGCACACCATTCGATCAAATTTAAAATGTATTCATGCTCGCAAAACTACTTTCATAATTAATGTATTTAATATATTCATTAACTCTAAGAATTTCTGTCTGCTCTTTTATAACACAGCCTTCCTTCCTTATGCTCTTCCTTCCCCTCCCTAGGCAACTGTTGATCTTTATTCTGTCATTATAAATTAATTTGCATTTCTTTTTGTATTTTTATTTTGTATTTGGTAAAAGGAGAGATGAATTTTAAAGTATTATTTTTGGGCAGAGCTCTACTGTAAGTGCTGACCACCCACCACAGAGAGAAGTACTACCCTTCTCCCAAGTCAAGTTAAGGAGGCAAGAAGTTTACTGCATGCCTTCTGTAGTCTGAGGGCCATGGACATCTGGTGTTTGAGTCTCACTGGAGAGAACAACCAGGTAAGAGGTTAAATGGAGCAGCAGAAGAAAGGGCTGGATTTAGGAAGAAAGTATGCTACCAAACTTTCAAAGCTAAAATGTTTCACAAGTATTCTCCCATGGGCCGAATATAGACAGCATGATCTAAATAAATTCTTTACAGGAGGCTCCCCTAGAAGGGAGCAGCACCTGAGCAGGGAAGCTGGGGTAGAGCCTGGCATGCCTGGAAACTGTAAGAGAGTGAACAACAGCCACCCTAGACAGGACGCTTTCTTTTGTCAAGAAACAGAGAGAGAAGGCATCTGAGGGATTCTGTCCATGGGGTTTGATATGGTGTGGCTCTGTGTCCTCACCCAAATCTCATCTTGTAGCTCCCATAATTCCCATGTGTTGTGGGAGGGACTGGTTGGAGATTATTAAATCACGGGGGTGGGTCTTTCCCGTGCTGTTCTTGTGATAGTGGATTGGTCTCAAAAGATCTGATGGTTTTAAAAATGGGAGTGTCTCAACAAAAGCTCTCTTTTTTTGCCTGCTGCCATCCACAGAAGATGTGATTTGCTGCTTCTTGTCTTCCGCCATGACTGTGAGGCCTCCCCAGCAATGGGGAACTGTAGGTCCAGTAAAACTCTTTCTTTTGTAAATTGTCCAGTCTCAGGTATGTCTTTATTAGCAGTGTGAAAATGGCCTAATACAGGGTTCAGCCTTAAATATCTCCCATATGCAGAGTTTTGCTAAGTTTTAGATCACTATCAAAGCATTAGCTAGATGGGAACGTGTATGCCCCCCTTCTTTGCTTTGTTTCCGTCATTTAACCCAGGAGGGCCTTTATTAATTTCCTGTGCCTGCTGTAACAAATTAGCAGCACACAGTTAGTTGCTTAAGTGTGATTAACATAAAATCAACAATGCATAATTAAAGCATATCTTTTGATCAGATTTAAAATGTATCTATGCCTGTAAGAGCACATCCATAATTAAGGCATTTAATATATTTATTTAATCTAAGAATTTCCTTCTGCCATTTTATAATACATCCCTCCTTCCTTATGTCCTTCCCTCCCATCCATAGGCAACTGTTCATCCTTTTGCTGTCACTGCCCATTAGTTTGCCTTTTCTATTTTTTTCTTTTCTTTTTTTTGTAAAGGGAGAGATTAGTTTTAAAGAGCTCTACTGTGAGTGTTTCTGGAGGTCAGAAGTCTGAACTGGGTCTCCTAGACTAAAATGAGCATTGGCAGGGATAAATCCTTTTGGAGACTTTAAGAGATTTGTGAATAGCGAATTGGTGATTTCTTTGTCTTTTCTCGATCATAGAAGCCACGCACACTCCTTGACTTTGCCACATTTTTCATCATGAAAGTCAGCAATCCCAGGCCAAGTCTTTCCTGAATTCTCTCTGGAAGGTATCTGTGCTCAATACTATACCACCAACACTCAGGTCATCTCTCTGGTTCTTCCTCTTCTATCTTCCACTTATAAGAGCCCATGTGACTACCTTGTTTCCACACAGTAATTTATGATAATCTCTTTATTTTAAGGTCAGAGAATTAACAATTTTAGTTCTCCTTCTAAATGAGAAAAAGGAAGTCAAAGTTTTGAACTAGAGAAGTAAAAAGATGACTACCACACTCATTATCTCAACTCCAGGCTTCCTTCCACGGGGGGGCAGTGCTGTGGGTGAAGATGGGTATGGTGCAGAAAGTCTTGACTGCAAATTAAAGTCTGAATACTGAGTATTATATAGTCCTAGATATTAGCAAGAAGTTTTCTTTGCTTTTTTTTTTTTTTCTTTGTGAGTGATCTGAAGAATCATGGAGCTGTCCAAAATTTCATCCAGGGCTCCGGAAGAATTAAACTCACGACCAGATATAAAGAAATAACAAGAGACAAAAATTATAAAGTTATTCTGCAATCATATCTCACCGCTTATATATGTGATACATAATAGTTCCATGTGTATTTCCCATGACCCCATACAAAGTAAAACAAGACCCTAACTGAATAGTAGAAGACAGGTATCTCTATCACCTTGTGAAAACTGACAACATGTAGGCACACAGGTGTGTTTTGTCTGAAGGCATACAATATTTATTTATATATGGTAACTTTTGTTGATATAGCATAGTTGCACATATTTTTGGAGTATATGAAATACTTTGATACATGTTCACAATTTGTAATTTATCAAGTCGGTGTAATTTATCTTTTCTTTTTGTTGGAAACATTACAATTATTTTCTTCTAGATATTTTGAAATATCCAAAAATTATTGTTAGCTATTGTTAGCTATAGTTTTCCTACTGTATTATCTAATACTAGAATATATTCCTTCTATCAAATTGTGTTTTTACCAATTCCTCTTCATACCTCTTCCTCTTTCCTTTCCCAGCTTCTGGTAACCATCCTTCTACTCTCAAACTCCATGACATCCACATTTTTAGCTGCCACATGTGAGCAAGAACAGGAAATATTTGTCTTTCTGTGCCTTGCTAATTTTACTTAACATAGTGACCTCCAGTTTCATTACTGCTGTGAATGAAAATATTTAATTTTTATGTTTGTATAATATAGTATTGTGTATATATACCAGAATTTCTTTGCCCATTCATTGATCAGTGGACTCTTGGATTGATTCCATATCTCGCCTGTTGTGAATAGTGCAGCAATATTCATGGAAATGCAGATGTCTTTGATATACTAATTAATTTTCTTTTGGACATATGCCCAGTAGTCAGATTGCTGGATCATATGGTAACTATTTTTATTTTTTTGTTTGTTTGAGAAATCTTACTTTTTCCTGCAAAGGCAGCAGTGCCTTGTCTTCTCACAAAAGGTGTACAAGCAATCCCCTTTCTCCACATACTCTCCAGTATTTTTTGTTTGTTTGTTTGTTTTTTGTTTTTGTCTTTTTCATAATAACTCTTCTAACTGGGGTGAGATAATATCTCATTGTGGTTTCAATTTACATTTCTCTGATTATTGGTGTTACATTTTTACATGCCTATTGGCCATTTGTATGTCTTCTTTTGAGAAGTGTCTAGTCTATTCGGTTCTGTTGCCCATTTTTAATCAGATTATTTTGACATATATATATAACTATTGAGTTGTTTGAGTTCCTTATAGATTCTGGTTATTAACCCCTTGTCAGGTGGATAGTTTGCAAGTATTGTCTCCCTTTTTTTTTTTTTTAATGTGGAGAAGCTTTTTAACTTGATGTAATTGCATTTATATACTATTGCTTTTGTTGCCTGTGTTTTTGAGGTCTTAGCCAGAAAATATTCTCTCAGTCCAATATTTTATAACATTTCCCTAATGTTTTATCCTAGTAGTTTCTAGTTTTAGATAATGTGTAATTCTTTAAACCCTTCTAATTTAATTTTTGTAAATAGTGAAAGATAGGAATTTATTTTCATTTTTCTACATATGGATATTCAGTTTTCTCAGCACCATTTATTAAAGAGACTGTCCTTTCCACTATGTGCATTGTTGGACTCTATCAAAAACGAGTTAGATGTGTGTGGATTCATTCTTGGGCTCTGTTCTGTTCCATTTGCCTATGTGTCTGTTTTTACGCCAGTATCTTTTAGCAGTCAAACGCAACATTTTGTGAAGGTCTGTTAGGGCCATGTAGTCTAGAGTACAGTTTACATGCAATATTTCTTTGTTGAATTTATATCTGGATCATCTGTTCATTGTCAAAGATGAGGTGTTGAAGTGTTCTATTATTATGTTGCAGTCTATCTCTCCCTTTAGATTCATTAATACTTGCTTTATATGCTTTGTTGTTTGGGTCTTAGTTGCATATATATTTAGTATACTTATGTCTTATTGCTGAATTGATACTTTTATCATTATGTAATAACCTTTGTCTCTTCCAGTTAGAGTCTATTTTATCTAAGTAGAACTGCTCCTTCCCTTTTTGGCTTTAATGTGCATGGCATATCTTTTTCAATCTTTTCACTTTCAGTCCATATGTGCCTTCATAGTTGAAATTAATTTCTTATGGACAGCATATAGCTAAGTATTGTTTTTTAATTTATTAAACCACTCTGTTTTGTAGTTGGAGAACTTAGTCAATTTACTTTCAGTGTTATTATTGTTAGGTGAGATGTTAGTATTTTCATATTGTTACTTATTTACAAGCTGTTGTGTAACTCCTCTCTTTCTTCATTTCTTACTGTCTTCTTTTACAGTTAAGTTATTTTCTCTGGTAGTAGTTTTGATTTGTTACTTTTTATTTTTAGTGTATCTTTTATAGGTTTCACTTTGCAGTTACCATGAGGCTTACAAAAATAGTCTATATTTATAACAAGCATTTAAATTTTGTATCAACTTAACTTTCATTACAAAAATGTTAAAATGTAAAACATAAAACTGCACAATAACATTTTTCTCTCCCCAGATTTAAAATTTTTATATTACTGCTTACATTTTTATATTCACTATCTCCTTAATAAAAAGCTGTTATACTATATAATTTTTAGTAGTCTGATCCTTTAGACTTCTTATTTAAGATGTAAGTCATTTAAAGGCCATGATTATAATATTATTATAAAAATCACATTAGTGTTATTTTTGTTTGAAGTAATTTCTTTAACATTTTTTTTTTTGGAGGACCAGTCTGATAACAAAAAGTATCTGGCTTTTGTTTGTCTAGGAGTCTTTCTCTCTCTTTCATTTCTGATAAATAACATTTTTGGGTATATATTCTTGGTTGACATATTTCCTCCCTCAGCACCCAGAATACATTATCCCACTCCTTCCTGAAAAGTCTTTTGTCAGGTGTTTTGAATCTCCCTTACATGTTATTTGCTTCTTTTCTCACTGTTTTCAGGATCCTTTCTTTGTCATTGACCTTTGTGAATTGTATTATATTATGTCTTGCAATGTTCTTATTTTGGTTGAATCTGGTGACATTTGAAGTTCCCATATCTGGATATTAATGTCTTTCTTTTGATTTGGAAAGTTTTCTATTATGGTTTATTTGAATAAACTTTCTAGCCCTCTGTCTTTCTCAATTATCTCCTTAACTTCAACAAACCAAACATGTGCAATTTTGATGTTATTCTATAGATCCCATGAACTTTGTTTATTATTTTTCATTCTTTTTTCTTTATTCTTCTCTGTGTATTTCTAAACTGCCTGTCTTTGAACTCACTGATTCTTTTTCCTGTTTGATCAAGTCTGCTCTTGATATTCCGTTGCATTTTTAATTTAATTGATTGTATTTAGCACCTCCAGGATTTCTGTTTATTTTTTATTATTTCATTCTTAGTTAAATTTATCTGATAAATATCTGTATTGATTCTCTGTATTTTATTGAAGTTTACTAAGCTTTCTTAAAATAGCTATTTTGAATTATTTGTCTGAGAGATCATCAATTTAGAATTAGCTCCTGATACCTTATTTTGTTCATTTGATAAAGTAATATTTTCCTGAACTTTTTTGTTGCTCGTGGGAAATGAGATGATCTCTACTTATTGATGAATTATTTTAATTTTCACAAGCTGGCTTTTTTTGTGCCTCTCCTTCTCCAGAGGGCCTTCCAGCAATATTAAGACTACTGATTATTATGTTCCCTGAGCTTGTGATCATCACAGCCATCTTAGCACTAGAAGACACTTTAAGCCTTATGAAACACTGCAAGTTTCACAAGTCTTCTGAGATATGTGACTTTCAAACCAGATGGACCTGGGAAACACATCTGAAAGAGGGCAGTGGAGCTGTGTGTGAATGCTGGATAGGGGCCTGAGTCTAGAAGGATGTTCTAGTGGCCAAGCAGGTCTCTGCACAGTTACCAACGTTTTAAAATTGGAGATCTCATTAAAGAATGGCCAGTATTCTGACTTCTCTTTACAATTAGAGATCTGGACAAAGTGGTATCTAATGTCTGCCACTTGGCAGATATTTCTGGAGGTAGACAGAAATCCATGTAGATTCACCAACTGCCCGAATTTTGAATGAAGTGCTCTAAATTTTTATAAAATATATGTAGAATTGATGGCATAGCTAGTTTTTATCACATAAACATGCACCCTTCCCCAAAGAAAACTCATATCTGGACTATCATGAGAAAAATAATTTTACAAAACTTTTAAAATGATTCATAATCATTTATGTATTTTACAAAAAGAAAATAGGAGAGATAGAGATAATGTGCTATTTACAATTACCTAGCAAGTTAATGTATGAGATGTGCCTCTAATCTGCATGACCTACTACCCTGTAGACTGTTTAACATGAGAAAAATAAGGCTGGAATACTAACAGAAAAAGAGGTGGTGATCTTAATGAGACATTGACATAAATAAAAACAAGGGAGAAATGGGGTCTTTAAACAAAAATATAGTTTATATTTACCATTATACTAAGCCTGAGGTTTAGCTTTAAAGTATTGCACCACAGAGCTGTTTGTTATTAATCATGATGGAGTCCCATAACCTTTAGAGTTTATAAATTATGTTTCTATATGTGAAACTTATAGAAACTCTCTTACTTAACTCTCCATAATTCAGTGAGATGCACTTTATTAATCCTCATTTTACAGATGATGGAAAAACAGAGCTGAAAAACCAAAGGATTTTTTGAAGTAAATAACTCACTTTAAATATTAGAAAGAATATATCAAAGAAATGAGGCATGCCAGGAAATAGAGACAGAAGTGGTGGAATCTGCACTACAACTCCAGCTCACCTTCTAAGTCTGAACCTCAGCACATGTATTATCTGCTACAATTGTTTCTCTAATGGCATTGCATTCATCAAGGGGTCAATTTTCAATAGACAAAAATACTGATAAAAATATCCATTCATTATTTGCAGTGCACTGACCACATGCTGATCATTGTGCTTGTCTTATATCATCTTTCTAATCCTCAATTCTGCTTTGTAATGTAAGTGTAATGGTTGTCATTTTATAAATAAGGCAAAACAAGACTCCAGAATTATGCGCTTGGTGGCAGACTCAGAGCTTGGATACTCACCTGTCTGAACCTAAAGCTCAGAGTCGGAGTCAGCTGCCAGTTTTGAGTTATATCTCCCTTAAGGAAAAATATTTGTCAACCACCTACCACAATGTGGTCAGGGCATTTTTATCAATAGTCTTCAGCAGGAGTGAATTCTTGCTTGTTTTTTCAGCCTCTACTGCATAGTTACTGTAGAAGATGTTCTGGTGATCTTTGAAGAACCTCCCTCTGTTTTCACGACAGAGACTCAAATTCCCCCAGCTTCCAGGATGATAGTCTGTTGATGACTCATAGTTGAGTCTCTCCCTGGAATTAGCCTTCTGCAGAAGGGAGTTGCATCACCCAAGGTTACGCTCCTTGCACAGAAGCAAGCGGCAGCCAATGTCTAGTTGATGCAAAGGTAAAATGAATGAGCATACTACATCATTTAAGGGCACCGCAAGGGTCCATTCCAACCCCAGAGCTCTGCATGTGACCAGCTGAGCCCTTTGTTGTAGCTACATCACATTTCAATGCCTTTAGACAGTTCTGCTTCTCTCACTACTTAGAGGCATTGTTCCTGAGTGCACTCCCTAATAAACTTCTCACACGTAAATCTCCAATTTACAGTCTATTCCCTGGAGAACATGACCTAAGAGACTTTCAAATGTGAGGGGACCAAAGAAACTCAATCTAAATGGGATTTTAGAGCTGCATTACTTATTGACTTGCTGGCATAAAGTCCCTTACCGTTGGTGGTGGTTGGATTACTAATAGGCTCTTTCAGGCTGTAACACTGAAAACATGAAAATTTTCTGGTTGTAACATGGAATGAGAGCCAGTAGAAGGGAATATACTCTTTTCTGCAATATCTCATATATTTGAATTCAGTGAAAAAAGTAACTGTAAAAAAATGGATCAAATGACTCTCACTAAGTGTTGTGAAAGAGTTGGAACAAGTCAGTAAAAGGCTTATGGTAATTAATCAATAATTTAAGAAAATATGTGGAAAACACACAGCTTCCTTGGCAATATATAAAGAGATTCATGTCTCTTGCAGTTAGAGTACATAAAAATTAAGGATCAGGATAAAATTTAATTGTAAAAGTAGTGGAGCCCCAAGAAGGTTGAATTTTCAGTCCCCTATAAGGCTGGTATGCCAAGGTCAGAGGCCTGATTAGGAAGAAGAAATGTGATCCAGAGGCTAGATAGAGAGATATCTGAGTGACAGCACTCAAAAATCCGAAGATTAAGATTCTTCTGAACACTCTGCACAGATGCAGGCTAGTGATGCTCCTTTGCTTAGAGACAATACAGAGACATCTGACCTACATGACAGCACATGTACACCTTCAGGATTTACTTTCATCTCTCCACCCAATGCCTAGCTAATAACTAGAACCCAATTCACTCTGACCAAAAGTGTTGGGCCTGAAAAAAGAGAGACGAACCTCCTGTTAAAAGTGCTTCAAAATCTAAGCAACGTGGACCTGTGGCAACTGTGAGTGTGCTTTCAGACTGGACTCTTAATATGCAAAGTTGAGTAGGAGCAGAACATAAAGTTGAATGAGTTTATCAACATGAGAGCACTCTCAGGACAAAGGGAATTTTACACCCTGGCAAAGTCCCCAGAGGTGATGTGATCACATGGCTAGGGTGTCAGGGAAACTTGGGAAAAGTGATGGTCCACACTAAATGAAGTGCAAACTCCAAATCTGCTATGGAAGACCATAGAAAGAGGGACCAAAAGTCACAATAATGCCAAAGTTGTTATTCCATATAAGGCCAGAAATCCCAGCAGTCAACTATCTTCTGAAGAAAGCCCCTGAGGACATTGTTTAAATGTGCTGGTGAGGGGGGCAACAACATCACTGGGAAGCTTATAGGTGGCCCTTGTCTTGGTAGGAGATGCTGTTGTAGAGTTGGCTTCCTGATAACAGTAGAGATAAGATTCCAAATAATAGACAAAGTGGTGGTGCATAACCATTAAAAAAAACAGGTAGATGCAACTCTCTCAATAAGTTGCAAGATTGGTGGGGCAACCAGCAAGATCTGACCTACTGGCCAAGCAGAGTGGCTTACACCTGTAATCTCAGAACTTTGGGAGGTCAAGGCAGGCACATCACTTGAGGCCAGGGGTTCAAGACCAGCCTGGCCATCATGGCAAAACCCTGTCTCTAAGAAAAATACAAAAATTAGCCAGGTGTGGCACATATTCCTGTAACCCCAGCTACTTGGGAGGCTGAGACAAGATAATCGCTCGAATCCAGTAGGCAGAGGTTGCAATGAGCCAGGATTGCACAACTACACTCCAGCTCAGGTGACAGAGTGAGACGCTTTCAAAAAGATGTGACACACTGAGAGCTATTGAGATAATTAATAGAACAGGGTGATTCTATGGGAAAATGAAGCAGGTGGATACCTGGAAAGGGTATTGCTCAATTTACAGTATCAAAATAAATAAAGCTAGATCATTAGTACATTGGCATATAGTAAGAATTCTTCACCCAGTTTCCAGAAACCAGGCAGTTTTCAAACCAGAATTTATTGACTGAAAGGAAAACCAGGTCCTTATGAGAAAGGACCTTGAAATAGCATAGGAAAATGTTCTTTTTCCAATCATTTACCAAAGAGATCTATGATAATTTATTTGGTTAACTTTACACATGGAAGAAATTAATCACCAGGCATTTGAGAATTATTGAAGACTGAGTTATACCCTGATGCCCTGAAGTGTCATCTTGAACCTGGTTAGAGTGGAAGTAAGTAAAAGCCAGATAATATATAGAATGTTGGCCAAGTTTTGGCTCAGAAGAAAGGCACTAGGTCCACAAACCTACCCAGTGATCATTACTCTTGTTTCTGCACATATCACTGGAATGGACATGCTTGGTAGTTGGATGAAACATCATTTCCTTCACATTATTTCCTTCACTTATAGAATAACTAGTATTAACCTAGCGAATGCCAAGTGAAACCATCTGACACTCTATCCTTAGTCAAAATAGTAAATAAAAATAGCATTTTGTTATAGGAAGAATGGTGATTACTCGCTACTCTTAAAACTTAAAGCAAGGGTTCCTAACCCCTGGACCGTGGACTCACGCCAGTCTTTGACCTGTTAGGAACGGGGCTGCACAGCAGAAGGTGAGCAGAAAGTGAGTGAGCAAAGATGCATGAGTATTTGCAGCTACTCTCCATTGTCCATGTTATCGCCTGAGCTCCAGATCCTGTCAGGTCAGTGGCAGCATTAAGTTCTCACAGGAGTGGGGACTTATTGTAAGCACATGCAAGGGAGGTAGGTTGTGCACTCCTTATGAGAATCTAACCAATGGCTGATGATCTGAGGTGGAAACAGTTTCATCCCAAAGCCATTCCTCCAGATCCCCCAACCCTGGTCCGTGGAAAAATTATGTCCATGAAACAGGTCCCTGGTGCCAAAAAAGTTGAGGACCGCTAACCTAATATATGCAGGGGCTGCAGTCTTCGTTATCACCTAATTTAGTAAAAAAAACAGAATGACCTTGCAGGATAACAGGGACTACTGCAAATACTCACAAGTGGTCAATCCCATGGTAGCTTTTGTGCCAGATAACCTGAAGTGTCATGATGAATCTTGTTAGAGTGGAAGTGAATAAGAGCCAGGTAATACGTATAATGTTGGCCAAGTTTTGGCTCAGAATAAATGCACTAGGTTCACAAACCTACTCAGTGATGATTACTCTTGTTTCTTTAAATATCCCTGTATATGTACATCATACTTCTTATTTACTTCCCCTCTAATCAGGTTCATCACGACACTTCAGGTTGCCAGACATCAGTATACAACTCAGTCTTCAATAATCCTCAATTTTCTGGTGATTAATTTCTTCCACATGTAAAGTTAACCAAGCAAGTTACCATAGATCTCTTTGGTAAATGCCAAATGTTTCCATGTTATTTCAGGGTCATTTCTTATTAGGACCTGATTTTCCTTTCAGTCAATGAATTCTGGTTTGAAAGCTGCCTCATATCTGGAAACTGAGTGAAAGATTTGTGCTTTTTACCAGTGGACTGATGATCTAGCTGTACTTATTTTGATGATTTAAACTGAGCAATACCCAGACATCCACCTACCTCACTTACCCCTGGAATCATCCTGACTGGAGTATATTAGTCAAAATTCAGGTACATGGTATGCAGTCATTGATTTTGAAAATACATTTTCTTATATCTATCATAACAGAGAACTAGACACTGTCCACATTCATATAGACAGTATATGTTTATAGTCTTTCTCTAGAGTGATGTTAACTCTTACATTCTCTGTTATAGCATACTCTTAAGAGACTTGGGGCATTCAAATATATTGCAAAATATCACGTGTCTACTATATTAAAGGTATCATGACACCGGGACCAAATTTGCAATAAGTAAAATTTTTTTGAAGACTCTTACACTCTCAAAGGTGGGAAAGAAATGCTACAAAGATTCTCAGACCTACTGCACCAGTGAAGTTTTCATCACTACAGTCATGCTTAGTTCTAAGATATCCATCGCAATGTAGATGTCAAATTATTGCATCTCACACCTTTCACCATGAAGAAAAAAGTACCATGCCTGATAAGCCACATTGGGCTCCCAGGTATCAGACAATTCTGAGAATATTGCTCAGGCTAATTTTCTGAACCATATGCAAGACTACAAACTTTGAACGGGGTCAACTGTAGTAAAATGTTTTGCAGAGGATCCAGGCTCTGATGCAAGCAGATTTTCCATTGAATTATATGCCCCTGCATACACTATGATAGCTACGGATGGAAATGATGTCATGTATGACTTCTGGCAAGCCACAATATGTGGGTATTGGTCAGAACTGTGGCCATTTAAAGATATTCCCAGGGGGTTGAAAATTCACCTTGAATCTGACTTCCTTGGCTGTTGGTGTAAACCACATTCTCTCAGGCTGTTCAAATAAGGGCTTTGGATTTTTTATTTTATTTTTTCCAGAAAGGTCTCTCTGAAGGCTGAGTGTCATGAAAATATGGGGGCTTTATTCTTTCAGAGCAAGTGGTTCAAGAGCAAGTAGCATGAGCCCAAGTCAGAAGCCAATGTCTTTTTATAACACAATATCAAAATTTATGTACCATCAATTTAACCATATCCTATTCATTTATTCATTAAACATCACTAAGAGCAGCCAGCATTCAAGAGGAAAGGATTATATCAGGACATGGCATCAAGAGATAGGGATTGTCGAGGGTCATTTGCAGGCTGCCTACCACTGGAGCTGTGTCCCCATTAGGTAGAGTATACAGGAAGATAAACTGAAAAGTAGAAATAGGAGTGGTCCTACTTACCATCCCCCTTGTGATCCACTTCGGAAGATTTATGCTTTTATTTTCACAACACTAGGCTCTGTAGAGCTAAAGGTCTGGATTTCTATAGGAAGCTTGCTCCCATCAGGCGATTGTACAAGAATACCTTTAAGCCTTAATCTATAGCTATTGTCTGGACACTGTGAGTTCCTGTTCCAACAGAGCTGTAGGTAAGTGACAGTGTCATCAACCTGGCCAAGGTAATTGTCTCTGATTATCAGGGCTATCGTTACACAGTGGGAGTGAGAGAATATATTTATCACTGAAGAGACCCACCAGTGTGCATCTTTACCTGTGCCCAATTTAGATGATAGACAAGTACTAAAGCTACAGCCAAAGGAGAACATGATCAATAGTTCAGAACCCTCAGGAACAGGATGTGTGTTACCTCTGCATGTATGACATATAGAATGGCAGAGGTGCTATCTGAGGGTATGGGAAAGCTAGAATGAATAGTCAAGAAAGGATAGGATGCGACTATTTGGGCTGCAGCTCATCCCACTAGCCTTTCTTTTGAAAGCTTTCCCAGGAAAAGAGACTAACATTATCCTGCAGGATTCCCAGTGAGGTGACCTTATTATATAAAGCAAGTTGAAGCAAGTGATACAAGAGATAGACTGCAGTTGTTGCTACAGTGTGCTGTAAGGAATCCTCGGCCAGGCATGTGGTTTACACCTTTAATCCCAGCACTTTGGGAGGCCGAGGCAGGTGGATCACATGAGGTCAGGAGTTTGGGACCAGCCTGGCCAACATGGTGAAACTCCATTTCTATTAAAAATACACACACACAAGAAAAATAGCTGGATGTGGGTGTGAACACCTATAGTCGCATCTCCCTGGGGGAGCTATGTCAGGAGAATCACTTGAACCCGGGAGGTGGAGGTTGCAGTGAGCTGAGATCATGCAGCTGCACTCCAGCTGGGTGAAAGAGCAAGATTCTGTCTTTCAAAAAATTAAATTAATTAATTAATAACCCTCATACACTCTACAAGAACAATGCAAACTTTTCTCCAGCTACTGAAAGAGTTTTCTGCTAATGAATCACAGCAGATTTTCTTCCCTACAATTGCTAGTGACCAGAAGAAGTTACTGAGACAGATTTACTCCTTGCAGAGCAAGGGTCTTGTAACTAGTGTCTTGCTAGCGTTGGTTACAGAAGCCTGAGATACTTGACTCAATTTGAATTATTTTGAAGTTCCATCCTAGCTCCTGAGCTTTCCATAGGATCAGCTGAGGCTTTTGTTGCAACCGTTTGGAAATTTAACTTCTCTCCATCCAGTCTTAATGAATGTTGTTGTTGAGTAAACTCTTCAGTAAATTTCTGGCATACAAATTACGCTCTCAGTTTCTACTTTCTGAGGAAACCCAATCTGCGATATTCAGGTTAAAATTTTATGGTTTTTTTCTCCAAATGCATTAAAATTAACATCTTTAGAACATTGTATTGTCCATGTCTATTCAATCTTGATTGAACAGAGTAAGCCACCCAATAGACAACTGGGAAACATTTGTTCAATAAATGCTTGTTTTTGTTGTTTTTGGTTTTGTTTTGGAAAAAGAGACTTCACATCATTTATCAACCCCTTGGGCTATGATCCCTTCACTAATGTCTTGGAACATAAGAAAGCAACACCTTTAAAAGCAGAAACATGTAAGAACAAAATATTACATATGTTCTCAAGGGGTAACTTGAACCACTTAAGCTTATCTTCAGTCCAGCTAGAAGCCCTGTGATTACAAGTTACTTAAAGATGATTCCAAAAGTCTAACCAATGAAATAATAGTACAAAGAAAAGGGGCAGAAGTAGTGGACAAGACATGGAAGGGAATTGAGTGGATATGATCAGATGCTTGCTGTTTCTGAAAGGCCAAGTACAGCCTCTTTTCATAGTAGTATTTGCAACTGTGCCTGGCAAACATATCGTTTTAAAACTCAGAACACTGTAGTCAAGACCTAGATAAAATCTTCATAGGGGAAGACTTCAAATCTACATTTTAATAATCTCTCGTGAATCTTATGATCAAGCATGTTGGCAACAAGTGTTTTTGAAGAAGTCATGCTCAACAGCTGCCAATGAGATACTAACAAGGAGAGAGAATACAACATCTGGGCAGTCTTGGAAGACAAAGCAAGATGGTCTTTATGGAGATATCTATATACATGCATTTGAAGGAAAGGAACAAAGGTTACTCCATGAGAAGTCTGGAAAGGATAGTAGAAGACATAAGAAAGCCTGAGCTTTGTGAGGCTGGGCCAGTCAGCTCCTCTCTCTGGGTCTTGTTTAGCAGCCTCAAGGATGTGCCTGCAGTCAGGGTTTCCTAAACGTTCTTTCATCTCCAAGTTTTTGTGATCATCTCTTGAATGTCATTTTTTTCCCAGGAGTTTAAAGGTCAGTGCTGAAGAAAAGACCTGGCTAGTTATTCACTGATTATTGTTTTGGATCCTTAAGAGTTGTTTCTCTTTTCTTTAAAATGAATTTACTATACCTACATGACACAGGTTTTATGCTAATAGCTACCACTTAACTATCACTTGTGGGTACCAGGCTCTGTACTCACTTAATTCTCACAAGAGCTATTACAACTCAGTTAATTCTCACAAGAGCTCCTGAGCTAAATACTCTTTTTGTTGTTTTACCATTTTACAGGTGAGCAAACTGTGTCTTAGAGCAGCAGTCCCTGATCTGTCACCAGGAACCAATTTCATGGAAGACAATTTTTTCCACTAATGAGTTAGGGGTGGTGGTTTTGGGATGATTCAAGCACATTTCATTTATTGTGCACTTTAGTTCTGTTATTATTGCATTGTAATAAATAATGAAATAAATATACAACTCACCATAATGTAGAATCAGTGGGAGCCCTTAGCTTGTTTTCCCGGAATTAGATGGTTTCGTCTCGGGGTGATGGAGACAGTGACAGGTTATCAGCACAATATTTTCATAAGGAGCACAGGATCTCTCTCATGTGCAGTTCACAATAGGGTTCACGCTCCTATGGGCATGATGTTCTAATGTTCCCACCGATCTAACAGTACATGCACACGAATGTTCATTGCAGCACTGTTTACAATAGCAAAGACTTGGAACCAACCCAAATGCCCATCAATGATAGACTGGAAAGGAAAAATGTGGCACATATACAGCATGGAATACTATGCAGCCATAAAAAATGATGAGTTCATGTCCTTTGTAAGGACATGTATGAACCTGGAAACCATCATTCTGAGCAAACTGACACAAGAACAGAAAATCAAACACCACATATTGTCACTCATAGGCGGGTGTTGAACAATGAGAACACATGGACACAGGGAGGGGAGTATCACACACTGGGGTCTGTCGGGGGGAAATAGGGGAGGGACAGCGGGGACTGGGGAGTTGGGGAGACATAGCATGGGGAGAAATGCCAGATATAGGTGATGGGGAGGAAGGCAGCAAAACACATTGCCATGTATGTACCTATGCAGCAATCCTGCATGTTCTTCACATGTACCCCAAAACCTAAAACACAATAAAATATATACAAAAATAGTAATAATAAAAAAATTTTAAAACATAAAAATTAGCAACCAGAAGCCCTCGGAGGGTGCTCTATCTATGGAGTAGCTATCTTTCATTCCTTTACTTGTCAACAAACTTGCTTTTGCATTGTATATTAAAAAAAAAAAAAGAAACAGTAGGTAGAACTCAGGTTGCAATGAAAGTGATGGGGAGCAGCTGTAAATTCCCATAGAGCTTTGCTCACTTCTACAGTACAGCCCAGTTCCTAGCAGGCCATGAAGTGGCACCACAAATCATTTATTTCCATAATAAATCATGAGAAAAGTTCTTGTCATTGCACATACACTAAGCTGGGTACCTTATATATTTTACCTTGCTTCATATTCATGCCTACATGTAACTGGAGTATCCTTCATAACTTTTTTAGAGATCAACAAGTGCTACTAAAAGAGATCAATGAGACTGCACAAGTTCTCACAATTGAAACTAGAATTTGAAAACATGTCTTGAAACCCCCAAGGCCACTGTGAATTCTGCTATATCAACTTCCATAGCATGAGATATGTTCTTTAGATCTGCCCAATTTCTGATATGTTGCAGGACCCAGTAATCATTCATTTTTGCCTCTCCTCTATATCAACTCCCAGTAGCAGACTCCCATCTATGGAGAAACTCTTGGCTGAAATTTGAGACAATATGTGGAAATGAGACATTCAGGATCCCAATTACGCATAGGTTTAGGGATACATGGCAACTTAGGGCAGCTATTTTACTTTGAATAATTGTAAAGATTGATTTTATTTTTTGCATAAATTACAGGGTGTCATTTAGTTTTGGACCTATACAGAAGAAGCATATAGTCAAGGAATAAGATTCAAATATATTGATATGATTGGGTAAATAGTGCACAGGGAAGAATTTTTTTAATTGAAAAGTGATTATAATAGAGAATGTGTGGATTTTTCTGCTCTTCCAACTCCTTCAATATGTGTGCTTGCTGATATTAGAAAGGTCATTGACATTTAACATTGTACATGTTCGTTATGTGGCACATTTAGAATCTGTAAATCACCCTTGTCACTAAAATATATATTTTTTGTTGTTCTTGATTAACAAGTATTTTCTTATCTCTAAATTAGCATTGTCTTATTAAATTCGTCCATAGATTACATTCACCCTTCAGGGTCCACTAGCCTTTCAAAACTGTTTCCCCTTATCTGATCCTAGGAAGTATTTTACCCGTGGCTATCTTCCTGGGAAATCTATTCATGATATCAAAATATTGTGGCTGTAACTATAGCTCAGAAAAAAAACCCATAAAAATGAATGTGACCTTTTATTGGCACAGCTTTCTCTGTTTGTCCTTTCTTTCTTCTGCTATGTAATTACCTTTAGAGCCCTGTGCACATAGATGCTGGGTTTGTTGGCAATTAACTTTTGTCAAAAGCTACCCCGAGAAATAATATACAAATGAGCCAAATTTTTAATTCAACAGAATAGTAAATAGTAGTTAGTTTCATATGGCTTATGGCAGAAAGAAGTGGAAATAACATAAGATTTGGAATTGAGCAAATGTAAGATTAAATTCTAATGTGACTTGGGTTGAAAAATTATACCTTTTGAGAAGTAAAATTTCTCATTATAAAAAGTCGTCTAAGCTTGTGTTTAGGTAAAGATTGGCCTACATTTGCATAGTTGTCTAGGTTTAATATTCCTGCTATGTTTACTGTTGTTTTCTGAGAGCATGATGAAAATTTAAAGGTACATCTTAGTGGAAGTGCATCCTTTTTAGGTACCTCGTACCCAATCCTCAGCTTAAAGATTTTCTGTTTTGTGAGTACATCTCTCTGATATATTACATCATAAATATTGATCTGCCTTATTGACTATCTTTTAAAGCTAATATGATGCACTGTTAAATAAAGCTATCAGGTAGAGTAAGTAGCATAGTAACTCTATGATAGTCAGACAGAGAGAAATATTGTCAGTGATTATACATGCAATTGTATGTATAGGAAAAAAAAAATGGTTTCATGCATGTACTTCTGCCTAAGAGTACCGCTTCTTGTAGCTTTGCCATAAACGAAAAGCAGAGAATAACTTAACATTAACTAATATTGACTTCAAGGGGAGTGATATTTCTCAAAAACAGAAAGTTCAAAGCTTTGTGTCACGCTGCTTGAAAATTAGTGTTGACAGGCCCAGATGTCTACATCTACATTGCATGTTCTCCTCCAAAAAAATCCATGGAAATTATTACCAAAACAGTGCCATCCATTTCTACATCCACTTAGACTGTATGCTCTTAATAAATAGTGCATCTGTTTAGAAGGGTAATGTGATAATAATGATGTATTTTAATGACATACAAGTTATACTTTTCATAAGTTCATTTTAGAACCATAGCCAATACATCATTCAGATTCCTGCTTCATAAAAAGAAAAAAAAAAAGCCACATGTAAAAGTCCCCCTCAAGTTATCTTCTCTTTTCTACCATAGTGTCACCTATTATTCCCATCTGTCTCTCTCAGAGGGAAGATGTGTCTGATGAGAGTCATTGTAGCAAAAGTCCATGAACTTAAGGTCAAACAGGTCTGATTCTCATCTTGGCATTTCTCTTTATGAGCTGAATTAATTTTGATTTATTATCCAAGTTGGTGAAGCTCATTTTCCTCATCTTTCAACTAAGGATAAATATATGACAGTGTAAAGAAACTTAGATATGCGTCTTTAAAAATCACTTGACATATGTATGAAGGGCTCAGTCACGGTAAGAGTAGTAATGCTAATAAATACATTAGGAGGGATGGCTGTCCAATTAAAGGGTTCATTTAGAAGCAAGTCTCTAAATTGTATAACTAAGCATTGCTAAGCATATTTCATAGAAATCTATGAAATGTCAGTATGACCATATTACACTGACATTCTTATGTCTTTAAATGCATTCTATCTTAGATTCTTTGGGACTTCACAGTGTCCATTATCCCTTGCCTTCCTGTGAATTTTTCTTGTTTCTTCCTCTTAACTTTCTAACATTCTGCATTCTTTACATTACTTTCAGCTGATATCTTATCGCACTTCCTGCTGACAACAAAGTCTTTGAAAAGGTGTCTCTGCTTGCTGCCTTTAAAAAAAATAGGTTTATATTTGTTTGCTCCAATAGCTATCATTCCTTTCCAAATACCACCCAGTTGTCCATAACTTCAAAGTGTATACATTTATGCTCCCACCTCTACTAATATCTGGCAAATCCTTTCTAATTAATTGTCTAGATTAGCAATTAACAAAGTAACAAATGGATGTCTTCTAGGCACTTCCAACTCACCATGACCTACAAAATAAGCTGTTGTCCCTGAGGATCACCTCTAATATATCTGTCATACAAAGAATTACTCCCCAGCCCCTCAATCTCTCCTGCTTCCTCAACCTCAAAACCTTGGTCAAACACATTAAATATATTTGTACTTGCAGAATGTCTATAACGTGCCTCCTTTCCTCTTCATCTGCAGAGGTGTTGCCTTAGTTTCTATTTCTCCTCCTTTCATAAAAAAAAATATAGTTTTGAAGGGTACATACACTGGTTTGTTACATGAATATATTGTGTAACGCCAAAGTTTGGGCTTCTGTTTAAACTCTTTCCCAAATTTGGGCCTAGTACCCAATGGGTAGTTTTACAACCCTTGTCCTCCTTTATGCCTCCCTTTTTTCATCTACTGTTTCCATCTTTATATCTGTGCATGCCCACTGTTTAGCTCCCACACGTAAGTGAGAACACGCTGTATTGGATTTTCCATATCTGCATTAATTCTCTTAGGATAATGGCCTCCAGCTGCATCCATGTTGCTGCAAAGAACATAATTTCATTCTTCCTATGACTGCATAGTATTCCCTGGTGCATACATACATTTTCTTTATGACGTCCACAGTTGCTGAACACCTGTGTTGATTTTATGGCTTTACTTTTATGAGTAGTGCTGCAATAAAAGCACCTGCATGTATATGTCTGTCCCCTCTTCTACCTTTGTGTTCTTGTTCAGTCTCCTCTCTGTTGTTACCTTCTTGCTAGAATCGCAAATCTCACAATTTGAAAATATCTCTTTCTTCTTGGCATTGCACACTCCCAAAGCAACATAGCATACTTATTTTTGTCTATTTTTAAATTTTTTTCTAGAGCATATAAGCTCTTTGAAATTACAAATATATTTAATTACTATTACATATTTTAAATACGTTGGGGTCAAAAAATGTTTGTTCAAAATTTCTCTTACTCCTGAATAATTGCACAATTGTAAACAAAAAATCAATTATGATTAACTTGAGCATTTGTAACAAATAGCAAAAAACAACTTTAAAAATCACTATATGTAATTTTAAACCAGTTTCAATGTAATTTGGCCCGTGGATAAAAGCTGAAGAGCTAAGGGGTTGTAGTAAGTGGAGTTTCTGATCCATATACTCCTCTCTCTGTTACTCTGTTTTTATTTATTCACATTTATCTCTATTATGCCACAACAATATGCATCCAGTCAAAAACACATTAAATATATACTACAAATATTTATTTGAGGAGTTAAACTTCTATGATTTCCTGGTGGGGTACATGGAGAATCCAAAGAGCAAGCAAATTTAGTTGTGAAAAAATATCTTAATTTTGGAATTCTCTTAGAGTTGAAAGACAGGTGAGAATATCAGGCTAACAGAGGTCCCAAAACATGTTGCCAGGACGAAGAGCCAGCCCTGCTTATACAAGCAGGGAACAAGGAAACGACCCCCCAGAATATTTATGGCCCCTCCTCTAGACAGTGTCCCCACACCAGCCCCTACTTACTGCATGAAGTTCACTATTTTTTCCTCAACCGCATTAGAGTGGTTGCAAAACATCTTTTATTGTTTTGCTAAATATCTGGTGCATTCATGAAAAAAACAGGCAAATAAAAATACATTGGCTTCTGTCTTAAATGGAAAGAGGTAGTTATTAGCCTGCACAAAGAGGTTTGTTCTTAGGATACCATCCAGCCTTTCATAAAATAGCTTTTCTTTCTTGCATTCATTCATCCAAAATCATGTAATTATCACCTTCTATGTTCCACCAACTTCACTGACCAAAGTGTCAATTTACAGAAAAACAGAATCTAGCCACAGGTTATATAAAGCGTACAATATTATCAAAGAGAAAGAAACCGCATTGCAGGCCTTTCTACATGCAATTATGTATTTGTCTACTAGTCTGAATAAAGTCTGCCTCCCCCACTAGACATTAAGTTCATGAAAAAGGGATTTTGCCTCTATTTTATTCATCTCCTTGCCTATTAAACAGCAGTGTCTGAAATATAAATGTTTAAAATATTTGGTATATAAATCATGACTAACTAATTTAGCCAGTAATATTTTTAGCTATTAATTAAAAAAAAATCCTTTAAGTGAAGTTACTTATTGTAGTTATCACTTTAACAGAGAGTTACTCAATACTTTACTTAAATAGAAATTGGTAACCAGACACTCCTGTCTGAGATACTATTATTTTTTGGTTCCAGTAAGCACTGATCCTCTTCAGTCAATCAATTGGCTTATCTAATTCTATCACAGAATCCTTAGAATAAATATGCTACCACACTCTCTTGTAATTAGAAATAGTATAAAAGGTGTCTGTAGACAATATGCATTTTGAATCTTTTCTAGGTTGTGGTGATCACATGAGAAGGTATCACCTAACAGCTTCACTGGCAGATATACGTCAAGTTTATAGCCCTTCGGAGAGCTGGGAGGCTGTGCCACATGGGTAAGCAGAGATACGGCCACTCATCCTCCCAGACTCAGGTAAATGTCCTCTACCACATTTGTTGCTAGGAGACAAAACATAGAAAGTGTTCTCATCCACATCTGGTAGCAAGTTTTAAATGGAAATAACAATGAGAAGAATAATGATAATAATGATAATACCTAAATCAGATAAATGTGTAAGAGATTGTAAAATTGTAACCTCTATGATTTCCAAGCCATTTAGTTTCCTGGCTGGATGGAACAAAAATGCAAAAGCATTTTCAAATATTGCTAAACAGAATGCCTATTTATATTATTAATATCATATTGTGTAAAATAAAACATCAACTGAAAAATTTATGCAGAGAAAATTGTTTCAAAAATCGTGTTTGATTGTGACCAAAATGTTATCTCACTTAACCATTGTTCCATGGCTGAATGTATTCTGATCCCCCAAGAGACTTTTTATTCTTTGTGGGAATCTCAGCGGGAAAGCATAATATTCATTTCAACTGGCAGCCCTCCAAATACTGTAAAAACAAAACAAAAAGCCCCAAACCGAAACCAAACCAAACCAAACCTATAAGGTGGCTTCAGAACTCATACTCTTAGAACCTCATACAGCTAGTGCTCAACTTACGACCACGGTTGGGACCGTGGACTGGTCATAACACGATTTGGTCATAAGTTGAGTAGGCAATATGTACAGTTGAAAGGGTGCACGCGGAGATGGTAGTGCTGCCGGAAGCTGGTCTGCACTGTCATACGCCCAGCTGGGCAACGTTTGCACTGCCAGACGTGGAGGAGTCTGTGGTCGTAAAGTCGAATGGTCGTAAGTTGCATAGGTGGTAAGTCGATCAATACCTGTAGTCTAATTCGTTATTGGTTATTAAGAAAAGCAGTCTGTTGGAAGTACAGAAGAAAAGAATGTCAAACTTCTAAAAGTATGCATTGTTAATGAATCCCCTGGATAAATTAGCCAAATGCATGGTGGCAGATTTTAAATAGTAGAGAGAAATATAAATAAGTGGGCGACAAAGTAAAACTACAGGTGTGATATTTAGGAGCAGTGGCAAATCCAGAGGCATGAGGGACAGTCAAAGGAAAGATGCTGAGGGATGACACCATGGGAAAACGCAAGGGCATAAACTTAGGAAGCTTCTTGTTGTTAAAAAAAAAAAAAAAAAAAAACCTCCCTAGTGGGCATACAAAGAAACCCCACAACGTGTGCAAACTCACAAAAACACATGTACACTCTTCCAAATCAAATCAAAGAGCACGTACTATTCTCATCTCTTTCACTGTATCCGGAAACATTTGTTCACCTCTAGAGTCACTGCCACTGCAGTATTCAAGAGATGAATCTTGACATCTTAAAACTGGATGAATTAAGTGCTCATGTATATTAAAATATCATGAAATTGTGCACCTCCATGGATGTACATAAAGCATTCTGTTTTCTGGGTATCAACAGGTTGGGTACCATTGCTGAAATTTTCCTCTCTGTGATTTCCACTACCGCCTACTTGGTCATAGCTACAAATGGCTTTCATAAGACTAACTCTGCAGTTACAACATTTTGTCATGTTTTATTACTGAAGGCATAGAAGAAGTTTGTAGAACTGCAATATACAGCCCTTGAGTTCAGTGGGGATGAGCATGATACATTTTGCAGCTAATGTACCTTAAGGACTTCCTGGTAAAGGATGGGTACACGCTTCACGTTGATTCTCTAGCCCAACACTTGCATACCATCCTACCTTGGAAGGAAAATTGAACTTGGTATGTAAACCCTAATATTGATTCTGGTTCTATGATGTATGTGTTTAAATCACAGAACATAAAACCTCAGTTTCATCTTTTGATCAAAGAGGGAGGATAAAATTCTTACCTCATAAGGATGTTATGACAGTTGAATTATTTACTAGTTGTAAAAACATCTTTTAACTGCTTGATAGGTAAGATATTATTATTTATACTACAGCTCTTTCTAGATTCTTGTCATGATGATAAGCTTTGCTAGCCCATATATTACAGGTAAGAACCAGAAAAATTGGGTCACTAAACCACTGTCACTAATCTTGTCTTCCGACACTCAATATAGATCTTAGAATTAGTTTTTCCATCTGAGGAGGAAAAAATATTAACTCTTATTCTCATAATTTTATGTTAATAAAGCAATTGTATATTTATTTAACAAATGTTGATCAAGCATCCATTCTAATTCCCTGTATTAGATTTTACATGTGTGCATGTACACATGCATATACATAGGTATAAATATGCACGTACATAAGACAAATATTTTATTCATGTGAATTTAATATATGCATAGTTATGGGTATATGTTAACACATAAGAAGTATGTGTGTGTTTGTGTGTATTATTTAATATAGGGACCTCAATACAACAAGTGTTCAATATACACAATTGTTATTTTCTCCCCATGGTTTGAGAATATTTAATGCTTCTGTATCTGAAAGTCAGGTTAATTAGTTTTTGTGAGATGGAGTTTCAATAAAGTCTCCTATAAATACAGAGATACCAAAAAAAGTGACTGGTCACAAATTTACTTCTTTGTGGAGATGAGAGATGGTATGAAGGCATATTCTGTACCTCAAAAATAGCACACCTAAATACACAGAGGGAGGAAAGATTTAACACTGTGTGTTGTGGAGAAACACAGTTGTTGTTGTTGTTGTTGTTTTTAGTTTACACTGAGAAATTTAGCAAAACTGAGCATTTTTGCTTTGGTTAAATGTTGGAAAAGGAGCAAAATTCTTAGTTCTATATCAGCAAACTCAATATTACAGTGGCTTAACTCCTGTGTAAACATTAGGAGCTCAGAAGCCCTGAGCTGCTGTAACAGCTTTGCGGTCATCACGGACTGGGGTTCTTTGTGCTTTTCCTTTTTAAGCATCAGTTTGTATTTCAAAACTACAACTGGAAATCAAGTAATCTTCATATTAAAGGAAGGGGTAAAAGAGCAGAAGGGCATGAGCTGGCTCCTTCTTCAATCAGCTACTTTTGAGGAGGTTTCCAGGCTGCCCCTAAATTATAGTCAGTTCTATATTTAATAAAACACATCTTACTGAAAGGCATGAGTGTGTGAATTTAAACTGGGTGCATTGTTACCTGCATGAAACTATGAATCTGTCATTAAGGACAATAAAGTTTGTTTAGGCAGTTAAAAGCCTAGAAGAAAAAACCATCAGGGATGACGTAGTTTGTACTGATCACCTACTATAGATGTTGCATGTTCAAAGTTGTAATCATTGACCTATGACGTTTCATCCAGTCTCCACTTCATTATGGAAGGAGCAGAAAATAAGAAATATCACCAAAAATAAGAAATATCTTCATCATTAGAAACATTAGAAATCTAAATTTCAGAGATGTTTAAATATTTGTCCAAAATCACATCAGGAGCAAATGACAGCTAATGATTAACCTACATCTTTCTGAAGCCAAACCCTTATCCTACCACATAACACAGTCTTGGTAAATAAATGCAGTAAAGACCCTCTGTTCTCATGAAAGGGGCAATACTTTTCAAAATTATTGCATAAGTAATTTAAATACCCTGCTTTGGCTGACAAATCATTGAATAATCTCACCAGAGGATATTAATGAATGCTTCCATTTAAAAATTTGGGGTAATCATAATTTTACTTATATGCCACTTAATTCATGTTCACAGGAGCACACTTTTCCTAAATTGCCACTGCATATTTTTATATTTGTTTTGAACATTTTGGTGGCCATGAGGGCTTCAGATTTTTATCAAGAAAGCTGGAGTGATGGCTGTACTGGCCCCTTTCAGAGCTTCTAGGTATCAAGGGGCCGTAGCAAACAATGTAAAAATGGATGCCTCCATTTTTCAGCCTGAAGCTAGTGTCATCCAAATTCTCAGATACTGCCTCTTTCCTAGGACAAGGCTTAATTTCATAGGAATGAAACCACCTTTTCTCTTTCTTAGAAATATTTGTAAGACCTGGGTCTCTGTTTCTTGCTTCTTATACTCTAAGCTACCCTAATTATAACCCACAAAAATACAAGAACTGCTCCTTCCATAATGAAGGCAGAGCTTTTTGCCTATGCTCTGGAGTTCTTTCTCTTTCACGCTTCTCATATTCTGTTGACATTCTCTTCTCTCTGTGTTACATTTAGCTCTTCCCTCTAACTTCCACATCTTCCAACTAGCAATAACATGCTTAAATCTTTCCAATTGGAACACAAGCACCTAAAACTGTGTTATTGGCCTCATATACACCTGCAGCTAGGACTTCCCTCTTCCCTTCCACCATCCACCATTATTTTAAATAGGTGCCTCTATTCTCATACTCCATGTCTTCCCCTCCCAGTCCCACTCCAATAGAAATTCTTCCCCGTTACTCACATAATAGCTCTGCCAAGGTTGCCAATGACCTGTGCGTCCTTACTTCTTCAATCAAAATTATTTGGTCCTTGCATTTCTTCAGCCCTAAGCGAGACTCAATCCAAGGGATCACTTCCTCCTTTGAAACTCTTAATTTCCTCTGGTGCCATCTTATCCTACTTTTCAGATTTTTCTGCTAAGTCTCAAACAACATCTGTTTGTCTCAGTCTAACCCTTCTCTAACATCTCATTATTTAAGGGTGCCTCTGAAAGCTCAGTCATAGGCCCCGTCCTCCTCAGGATGACTTCATCCACAACCACAGCCTTAATTAGCACCTGTGCACAGGTGGCGGCCACATGTGTAAGTCAAGCTACTATTTTCTTCCTACACTTTCCTTAATTGTCTGGAAGTCATGTAAAATTCAAGATATCTAAGAACAAATACAACATTGTTCATTTCCAAATTGGACCTCTTCCAGTATTTAAGTAATGCCACCTCTCTTCACTTAGTTAAGAAAATAGATACATTAGAGTTTCTGGTTTTCACCTCTCATCAGAATTCAAAAATGAATTATTTTATTAAGTTCATCTAAATATATCCTATCTTTTTTCCCCCTGCTCCAGACCACACTGGTCTAAATTATCATTTTCTCTCATCTGGATGCCTGCAGCTTTCCACTAATTGGATTATTCACATTCCCTCCTCTATTTGTAAGGCCTCCCTCCTCTTCATGTTTACCCTATTTCCATCTCTTCTCCATAATACGTCAAGAGAATTTAATCTCATCACAAACCCACACACCGACAATGGCTCCACATTACTCTGAAGATAAAAACCAAAAAGCTGAACACAACTGTGACTCTACTTTCCCTGATCCCGACTTCTCTTGCCCATTTGACACCATCTTTCCTATATCCACTGGGTATATTTCAGACATTCTGAATTTATTCTGCAGGATACCTCCTATTGCAAAGCTACTGAGATACAGGACGACTTCTCCTTTCAGTGTCCCCTTTTCTATTCCACCTCCAACTTCACCTCATTTATGGACTCTGCCTTGACCTGAAAGACCTTTGCTAAATCCAGGAAGGTTTTCCTACCCTCTGCACTAAGTCAGATCTCACTGTTATACGAAATGATAGCAATTGACTATTTTGTTGCCATACTTTGTTGCCATACTGCAACAAAGGAAAAGGCAGCCCATCTTAACTGATAATGCATTGTTAACACTGTGCAGATTCAATGACATAAAAACCTTGCAAAGAACAGGGCTACCTTCCTATTTAACATAGTAGGTCTGGTGGAATTGCCATTCTGCTCTTCTACTCCTGAGGGAATATTGTCCTATCTGTTCCTTTTTCTTTTTCAACCGTTTCTGACCAAAATGGCTTTCTCCAATTCAGAGGTTTCCAAAAGGGAAGGGTTGCCTTACTTGTGAATTCTTCCTTGCTGTCCATGCCTGTCACCCTGCTTTGGCTCGTTTCAATAAGCAACTTCTTCTTTCATTCCAAATCTGGTGAGGCCATAATTAATACTAGTTTTGCTTATGCCTTCTAAAGTGGAGCAATATTACCATTAAAATGACAAAAATTGGTCTTGTGGGAGGGGGTGGGGATTTTCTCTTTTTATAAATAAATTACAGATATACATAGAGCACATAAAGATATAGTGTATACGTAATGTTAAAGTTTGATAAGGTGAAGGAGTGAGTAGAGAAAATGATGTCTAAGAAGACTTTTTGATGGGGGCAATAACGAAAAAGATTGCAAAACACTGAGTTAGAGCCTGCAACCACTTCCCCTCATTTCCGTTCCCTGCTTCCAGTAGAAGGAATCCCACTGCTTTTATAGAGACAGGTTGCCGAGTCCCGGCACATTTGAAAATTCTTAAAACTTGTGAGCACTACAAAGTCTGATGCAAACTATTTTTTATTTTTATTTTGGAGATGGAGTTTCACTCCTGTTGCCCAGATTGGAGCACAATGGTGTGATCTTGGCTCACTGCAACCTCTGCCTCCCGGGTTCAAGTGATTCTCCTGCCTCAGTCTCCCAAGTAGCTGGGATACAGGTGTGTGCCACCATGCCCGGCTAATTTTTGTGTTATTAGTAGAGATGGGATTTCACCATGTTGGCCAGGCTGGTCTCAAACTCCTGACCTCAGATGATCCACCTGCCTCAGCCTTCCAAAGTGTTGGGATTATAGGAATAAGCCACCATACCTGGCCCATTTTTTAATCTTTTTAAGAATCAGCTGCACTCTTTTGTGATGAAAATCACAGCAATGTCCAATCCCAAAGATTTTACAACCCTCTAAATCTAAATATGAAATATCTATTTAAATTATATCTACTATGATGAGAATTGACCAAGCCTGCAAAGATTCCAGACATTAAACTTCATGTCCATCTTTATACTCATATTTCTTTAACATAGTACCTGCCTCCAAGCAGAAGTGTCTGACAATAAATAAAACAGTAGGCACAATTTATTGAACACCTACTATACAAAGACACTGGAGTTGTATTTTAATATTCTAGACTTCAAATAACCCTTGAGTGTTGGTGTTATTACTCCCATGCAATAGACGAGGCATATGAAGAGGCTGTGTACACGTGATCAAAATTACACAGCTAGAATAGGACAGGGCTGGGAGTAGGACTAAGGTCTGTTTGTCTAGTACCTAAGAATGCAATAATTCTGGCGCATTAAACCTACAGAGCCATATCTTATCTATTCTCAGTTTATTAACATTTATGAAAAGCCATTTAGCAACATAGCTCTGATTAAGAAAATCAATAACCTGTACTCTAACTGGCTTCACAGGGATGAAAACTTTTCATCTAATGAATCAATAATCAATTTTTAATGCTCTGGCAGGTGGAATAAAGAAATGCAGTGAAACTCTTAGAAGTTGGCTTTCATCACCCTGCCAATCCCATGTGGGCTAATTATAAAGGGTAAGGTAAAACTTGATGAAAGGTGGGAGGATTATGCTGGGAATTTGGGGAGTGAAGGAAGCTTTGACAGTCTGCCATAGCCCCCTGGCCCATTCTGTCTGTATCAGGTCAAAAGAAAGGATACCAACACACCAGGATAATTATGAACTCTCCACTGCTGTCTTGGAAATACCATAAAGGCATAGTATCAACAAAGGCCTCATGCATATTTAAGGTGGTATGTTCTATTCTACTGGGTTCTAGGCAGATTTTGATTAAGGAATCAGATCTTCAGGAATTTATTTTAGCCAGAAGTACAATATTTCTCCAGTCCATTTGTTAGCATCAAAATAGTACCACTGTGATGGTTAACTTTATGTGTCAATTGACTAAGCCATAGGGCGCTCAGGTATTTGGTTGAACATTATTCTCAGTATGTCTGTGAGGAAGTTGTCGAATAAGATTACCATCTAAACTAGCAAATTGAGTGAAACAGATTACCCTCACTCATCTAGGTGTGCCTCATCCAGTCAGTTGAAAGACTGAATAGACCAAAATTTCTGACCCTTCTCTGAGTTAGAGAGGATTCCTCTTGCTGATGGTATTCCAGTGGCATCATTAGTTTTTTTCTTGACCTGAAACATCAGCTCTTTTGGGTTTTCACCATCTAGATCTTGGAATCTGCCAGTCTCCATAGTCACCTGAGATAATATCATATAATAAATGTCTTTATGTATGCACATATGTATAAATAGACATATATATATCTTCCTATCTACTCTACATACATAGAAAACCAGTTGATGTATTTAGACAGATAGAAATACATTTTATAGGTTCTCTGTGTGTGTGTATACATATATGTTTGTTATGTATTAATATGGTTTAGCTCTGTGTCCCCACCCAAATCTCATCTTAAATTGTAATTCCCACATGTATAGGGAAAGACCCGATGGGAAGTGATTGGATCATGAAGGCAGTTTCCCCCATGCTGTTCTTGTGTAGTAAGTTCTCAGTAGATCTGATGGTTTAAAAGTGGCAGTTTCCCCTTCATTTTCTCTTTCCTGACACCGTGTAAGACATGCCTTGCTTCCCCTTAGCCCAGCCATGATTGTGAGTTTCCTGAAGCTTCCCCAGCCATGCAGAACTGTGAATCAACTAAAGCTTTTTTCTTTATAAATTACCCAGTCTCAGGTAGTTTCCTTATAGCAATATGAAAATGAACTAAACAAGTGTTTTTCTTACAGGCTTCGCTTTTCTATAAAATCATGACTAATACAATTACCTTGTATTTTTGTGATTATGTTTGTTGTATATTCATGAATACATGATTTATGGCATTTATTGCATTTTCTTCAAAGAATTATTTCATCCCACCTGAACAGAATAAAATCGTCCATTGTCTGTGCTGTAGTCTGTGCACTATAGCCTTTATGTGGGAACCTCCTATAAATGCAAATTCTCAAGTCATAACTCAGATATATTAAATCAGAATGTACATTGGTAACAATGATCAAGTGATTTGTATGAAAATTATGCCTGATAAGCTCCAGCAAAGGGAACTTGAATGTTAGCATGGCTGTGTACTCTGTGACATTAAGTATGTCAGTGTAGCCATCTGGACCTCATTTTCTTCATTTCTGAGAATTGGTCATTCAGGTACTTAGGACAGAGCTTGACATAGAATAGAAAATCATTATGATATAGATGCTAGTAACAGGAGGCACAGATAGCAGCGTAAGAAGTAACAACAACAAAATACAAACATAATAGCATAACAGAAAGAACCTTAAATTAATAAGAAAGAATCCTGTGATCTGCGTTTGAGTACTAGCCTGCATGGTTGAAAAACTTTACGTCATTTTAGCTCCTATGCTTTCTGTTTCCCACTTCTGAACTCATGCTGCTAGACTAAGCACCCTCGTGCTTCCTTATCCAGGAAAGTGCTGCTCTGCTTAGAAAGCAGCTGTACCCCCTTCATCACTGACTTAGTGTAACCTTCCTAGGCTTAAACGTTCTGCTTTAGGCAGTGTCTACTCGGCCAGCCTGTAAGCACCAGAAAATAATAATGGGCATTACATAAGCATGGCTGACATCATTGAAAAAAAGAGAAGCCACCTGCAGACTTTTTGCCTCTAATTCATTTCTAACCTGTGGCAATGGGCAGATTAGAGGATGCTCACGCATCATAGTTAACACGCTATAACATCACACCACTGAAACAATTGTCATCTGATACTTCATTGTCTAAATTCTATTTCAGGATTACATTAGGGATACCCCTGAGGCATTGTCTTACTTGAAAAATGTTATTTCAGTTAGTTGTATATCACTCTTTACAGGATTCAGGTCAAATGAGGGGCAGTACTAAATCTAAACCAAACAATATGTGTCTGCAGTAAATTTCTGTTCCTGAATTATTCATATGTAATGGCGTAGGTGACTCTTCAAGCATTCTGAATTAAGTAGAATTGATTTCTCACTTTTTTATGCTCTGTTGTACAAGGCTTTTTGTACTTTTACTTCTTCTTAACAAATAAAGTATTGATTCATCTCCACCGAACATGTTTTATTTAAACTTTGGTCTTTGTCAGCAACTTTGTCGTTGGTACCCACAATATCCTTTCCCAACTTCCCAGTTGTCTTTAATTCTGAAAGTGAAATCCTTTAACCTGGTCACTTAGGATGAAGTTACTGCGGAGTGGATTAAGAACTTGGCAAGAACAATATCATAGTGACTTTTTGCCTTCCCCTTGAGTTTTTACCCCATTAACGCTCCCCAAAAATATCCTCCAAATTTTTATTCCATTTGGATGATTTAGGAATTAGCACTGGAATTGAATTGGATTGTTTTATAGGAAAGCCATCAAATCTCTTTTTTCTAAATTCTTGAGCAAGTATGTCTGTAGGTAAATGGGTATAGGAAACTGGGAATAATAGTAATCTCAGCATGAAGCACACAGCCTGAATCAAAATTAAAACTAGATAAATATTTGACAAAATTTTTACTGGGGTTTCTTTTATGTCTTCTAAAACCAATTGACAGACCGTGAGTCAGGAAGCAGAGCATCTAACTTATAATTATTGGTTAACTTGGTAGCACTCAAGTTTCATACAAAAATAAAATCATGAAGAATTGAATTAATTAAGAAAAAAATTGAGATTCAACAGACTTTTCTTCTAACCCCAGATTTATTTTTGTGTAACGGTGGCCTTTGACCAAGTTTTCCCCTTTAGAGTAGGAAAGTGTTCTGGCCCGTATCTTCTTTGCCTTTCAATGATGGGACAGTGATTACAACACACCTGTTCACTAGTTCACTTGCATGGGATAAGACAGTCATGTTCATTGCCTGCTTTGATTCCATGCTTCGCCTGGAACTTGGCCTGTCCTCCTCTCCTTGCCAATGTCTTATGTGATCTGCAACAGATCCCTCGGCATGGGTTTCGGCAAGCTCTTACTTATGCAGTCCATTGCAAACTGGCTACAGTACGTGGCCTTCAAAGCAAATTTTACCTTCTCAAAGTTGCTGCTGCAGATGACCAATTAGTCATACTCCCAGGTACATTGCATAGAGAATGCCAGGCCATTCTTCCTTCTGTAGAACACCACCATGTATGTAGATCAATCCTCTGCTCTTTTGTCCTGCTCCAAATATATTGGTTATTCAGCATGTGGAAATCACTTTTTCTTGTAAGCCAAAGTCCTGAGCTGCTGCACAAGCCCATGTCATCTTCTTAATTTTTTTCATGCAGTAGGGGTCAAATGCACATGTATTGAAGGTCTTCTTTATTCTGTGCCATGATAGGTGCTAATGATAGAGGATTGGCTTGAGTACAGCTTCTGTGCTGGAGACCTTGCAGCCTGATAAAGAAGGCATGCAAATGCAGACATTCCCATACAAGCAGACAGTTGCTTCCATGGATATTTCCCATCATAAAAAGGTAATTTCTCTGGAAAATCACCTATATCAGCTATGGAGTTGAATACCAAGTTCCTCTTCTGCTTTGCATTACACTCTGAAATAAAAGTTATCAAGGCCGTATGACCTTTACTCTTATGTATTTTGATGGAACAACTTATTTTCATTCCTTCCCAGCTCTCCCTCTCCATGTGAATTCTCTAGAGGACAGACCATTAGCCAAATATGAATACTAAACAATGGATTCTACCCAAAAGCCCTTCCTCTGGTACTCAACTTTGCATTAAGTTTCCACTGCCTGTGAATTTCTTTCCATAGTATGAATTCCCTCCCTAATGGGTCCACAGTGTCTTTCTTAGAAAAAATTAACTCCCTTCCCTTTCTTGGCAATGTTCTAGTGTGGAATATGTACAAACACTATCTGTTGACAGTTCCTCTTGCCTTCTCTATGTTCTTTACCTTTACACCTAAATTATCCCATTCATCTGCTTGGTCAAGTTCCTGGGACACTCTATTTGATCTTTGTATTAATTGGTTTCTCCTTTATAGCATGATTTTCCTTGTTGTTCCCCAACCCTTCATGCCCACATGCCGCTTCTACAGAAAAAACTTTGATCCCCAAATCAACTTTGAAAACATGCTTCTGACTCTTTTGTCAGAGGGTTCACTTTAATTTCTAGTTTTGCCTGCTTTTTTTTAGCGCAAACAACAAACAAAATACCTGTGAATGGTTTTCAAAATATATGTTTACAGAAGACCTCCAAAACATGTCACCAACATACAAATAATAAAAGCCCCATTTCTGATACTTTGGAGGAAACGCTTAACTCCACCATGATTGGGCGTAAATCTTGTGTAGAATGCAGGTGCTAGTCAGGTTTCATGGACTTTCTCTGCATTTGTATTGTTATTCAGAGCATAGACCTGAAAAAGCTGACCCAGGACTACAGACTACTAAATTGTGACCCGTGGGCAAATCATACGCTCCCTCAAGAGGTGAGAAACGTGAATGAAAAAACCAATAAAATAAAGTAAAATAAAATAAAATAAAAATTGGCAGCCTTTCCTGATTTACAGTCACTGTCTTTGGTGCAGTAAGCCTAATCACATTGGTTACTATTTCACTGCATTTGCCGCTGGAGTCCATTACAACAGTCTAATTTACACGGCAGTGTAATTCATCTGTTTTATTAAGGCTGTTCTTGTATTTATGTTAGAAGTAAAAGCGGCCTCTGGCTCAATGTTATACAGGCATTCTGAGAAAATGCCACAGGGCACAGCAGTTTATAAACCTGGGAACTAGATTACAGCACCCATATTGTTGACATCTGACAAGTTTACTGTGAATGTAGTTACGTTGATGCAGGATCTTATAAAAATAGATGTTAGCAACATCATTACAAGCTCATTGCAAATAATGGTAGATCCCATTTATGGAGGTACTGAAAGTTCTTTGCATATACTTTATTGAAAATGTTAGTATTTGATCTTGCCCCCATCTTCTTCCCAGGAAAACCTATTTAGGGCTAGCTTACATGGATGGTAAGAAAATTACCTCATCATAGAATGATGACAAATTGAAGATTGGGAGATTTCTTGAAGAAGGCATGCCATAATTCCAACACAGTTAGATATTTGTATAAAAGTCAGCTTCAGCTACACAGAAGCCTCAATATTCTGTGGAAGTCTCAATGGTCAACTTGTAAATAACCTGCAGCGATTCCTGACAAGGCACCTTCTATGCAACTCCCTTAGTGATGCTCACAGATAAGACATTCTTATATTGCAGAATGCCAGTCATTCTCTGAGCATCTCCCAAGACCTTGGTTTCAAAGAACTCATTATTTGCACTGGTATATGGATAGAGAATCTTATTTTCTGAAAGGAAGCAAACAAGAGGAAGTATGGTAGAGAACAAGCCAGCGCCAGCTATAACTCATAAGATATGGAAGAAGCAGAAGAAATAGAAGAGCAACAGTATTATTGAAAAATATAAACTGAAGACAGTTTTCAGCTTCAAATTTTCCTGCTTCACAGAAAGAATGTGAACTTTGGCATGCAATAGACTTGAACTTACATCCAGATATTAAAACTCACATTCCATGAGAATAATGCTTTGAATAATACTTGGCATGCAGTGGACATCCAATCAAAGATTTTATCAATAGGACCGAGGCCGCAGAGGAAAATACGAAGACCTAGCTAGCACAATGCCTTCTATAGTACAGACTACCATCAGTATTTGTTAAAGGAGTGGGTAAATTTTCTCAGGATCATTTTAACAAGGCATTAACATGAACTACAGAGGACGGCACCAATGAAGGGAAAGATACCAGAAAAAAATATCTGATGAGTCCTGAAATCCGTGACTACTTAGATCTCCTCATGATTTAAGAGCCATGAGGGGTGACATGACATGGCAAAGGGAATAGCGACTTGAAGTTCGGGATACCTAGGTTCTGGCATTTACTCTGTCTCTATCTGTTCAGTGACCTCAGACTGGTAACTTTGCCCATCTGTAATGTGTCTCTTCATTTATAATGAGGACACAGGGAGATAATAATTTTTAGTATTATCTATTCTAAAACTAAAGTTCTGTGCTTCGACATTGACTGAAAAGCCCAAGATTTCAGATTTGTGATTCCCATAATTTGGGCAGATTCAGGAAAATAACTCTTTTATTTAGATCTTCCAAGAATTTTATTTTATTTTATTTTATTTTATTATTATTTTTTTTTCTGAGACAGTCTTGCTCTATAGCTAGGCTGGAGTGTAGTGGCGCGATCTTGGCTCACTGCAATATCCACCTCCAGGTTCAAGCAATTCTCCTGCTTCAGCCTCCTGAGTAGCTGGCATTACAGGCACTTGCCACCATACCCAGCTAATTTTTGTATTTTTAGTAAAGACAGAGTTTCACCATGTTGGCCAGGATGGTCTCAATCTCCTGACCTCCTGATCCACCTGCCTTGTCCTCCCAAAGTGCTGGGATTACAGGCATGAGCCACCACACCTAGCTTTAATTTTTTTTACATTAATCCTTACAACCTATATTCAATGGGCCAGCAATTCTTATCAGTTCTACCTTCCAAGTATTTCCCAAAGGCATCATCCCTTCTGAATTCCTACAGCTGGTTCCTTAGTTCAACCCCATATCATATCTTGCCAAGATTACTAGTGTCTTTAAACTGATTCTCTGACACTAACTTCACCCTTTTTCAATTTATGGTCTTCATTTTCTAAAGTTCAGATAATTTAAGCCTTGTTTACATAAACTAGCAGTTTTGGTATTGACTCATCAATCCATTTTTTCACTTATTTACCAAATATTTGCCACTTATCTGACCTTTAGAAAGTTAGTAATACTCTTGATGCCTAAGTTTATTCATTTGTAAAATGGGAAAAATGATGAAAATGTCTATTTCATTTGCTTTGTATGATTATTAAAGAAGTCACTACATGAAGAAAAAAAAACAACTTAGAAAAGAGTCTGCCTTCGAGTAACCACTCAAGGGTATGTTTACTTGTAATGCTGAAACTATTACTCAATAGTAATAGTATTGTTATTTACTATTGTAATAGTAAATGGTGCCAGGCACCATGAGGAGCACCAGAGACATATGAAATCTAATGAAGTTCTACCCTCATATGTTTGACAATGCAGCAATCATCTCCTTTAGTTTTGTCTATTAGTTGCTTGTTAGGAGTAAAAAGCTATGGAGTCCACTCTTTTGTTTGAATTTCATATCAAATGTATCATCAAATCTTGCCAGCTTTAACAATTTTAAACAAATCGCCATTGTAGGGTAGCTGACACCACCATGTTTTCCCACTTGGAGTTCTGTTGGAACTTTCTAGCAGGTTTCCCTGTCACAGCTATTGCCCCAAGACAGATTTCTCTGTTGCTGTCAGAGAAAAAGCTATGGCAGGAGCTCAAATACAGCAGAAGATGGAGAAATGTCAAGCCTTGAGAAAACTAGCCAGGTCACATTAAAGCGTGTAAGGCTATTTTTTTTTTCAGCCAGCCCCCAAATTCCAATGGTATTTTACAACAAACAATTAAGAAAAATCAATGCAAAACAAAACATCACTTCGCACAATTATTCCATAAAATAGAGCAGAATGGAAAAAATCACCAGAAGAGGCCAGCATGCCCAGAACACAAACTAGAAGAGAACAGGTATGATTAAATCAGTTTGTGTAATTTGGTTAGCATTAAAAAATCAGTTACTATAATTTGTCATAGTAAGAGAATAAAAGATAAATATCACATGGATCTTAACAGATGCAGAAAAAATATTTGACATATTTCAACACTCAATTGTGATTAAAAACACTCAGCAAATTAAAATAGAAGGGTATATCTTCATTCTTATAGAAGAATATCTACAATAAATTAACATTATTTAACAATATACTAACTCCTCCCCTATAACTTTCTTTTAAAAATGTCTGTTTACCATTACATTGGACATTCTGGCTAGTGAAACAAGGCAAGAAAAATAAGAGTCATACGAATCAGAAAGGAAGAAGTAAATTAACCCAGTTTTCAGATAAAAGAGTTTCCACAGAGATTGTAAGAAAGCTGCAGAATGGATATCAGAATTTAAAAATAAATCAAGTAAAGCTTAGGATCCAACATTAACATGCCACAGTTACTCATATCTCTGAATTACTGTGGCAAGCCACTGGATAGAGGAAACTTAAAAAAAAATAAATAAAATAATATATACAAAATATATCTAATTTATATATGTAATGTGATAAATGTATGTATGCATAACAGTTTCAGACATATGACTTGGGAGTCATTTTAACAACAGACACAAAAGTCCTATACTCTGGAAACTATAAAATACTTCTGAAAGAAATTAAGAAAGATCTACAATAATGAAAAGATAACATATGCAGGGATTGCAAATATAAACATTGTTAAGATGCCAAAATTTCCCAAATTATTCTACAGATTCAACGCAAACGAAAAGAGAATCTTGACCTAATTTTTGAAACAAAAAATTGAGAATGTAAATATAGGTTTTATAGGGGAATATAAAGAGTCTTGAAGCAGGTAGGGCTTACACTACATGATTCAAGACACTGTGGTTCTGGCATAAGAATAAGAAAGTAAATAAGTACAGTAGAATCACAGTACAGAAAAGGGTCTACACTTACATGGTCAACTGAAAGGCAATAGAGCATTTAATGAGAAAAAATTTTTTTTCATCAAATGGTGTTTGAACTACTTAACCACATTAAAAATATATAAAAAGCCAAAACCTAGGTCTTGGTCATGATTTTAAACCATACACAAGAATTATTTAGAGATAGATTATACACTTGGATACTAAAGCTAAATTTATAAAGTTTTTGGGGAAATAGTATAGTACAATATCATTATCATTGCAAACTGGAAGTAGGCAAAATTTTCTTAGAATGGGCATAGAAAAACCCACCCCCATGACTCAGTTATGGCCCAGAGGGTCCCTCCCATGATACGTGGGGATTATAGGAGCTACAATTGAAGATGAGATGCAGGTGGGAACACAGCCAAATCATATCAGACCTCAGGTCAAAAATGGACAATTCTAGGTAGAGGGTATATGCTTGCTTTTAGTACTATTTTTTGTAGTCTGTCGGCAAATTTTAAAATATACCTAAAAATAAACATATGAGCTCATGCCACTCCCCCGATTTCAGTTCTCTAATGGCATTTCATCCCAATTATAATAAAATCTGATAACCTGCCATGATTTACAAGGCTTTATATAATCTTGCCTAAGAATTTACCTCTTCAGCTGTATTTTTATTACTTTCCTTGTTCACTCTGCTCAGATGATACCAACGTTTTTGCCATTTCTCGAGCATTCTAAATGGAGTCTCTTCTTGTGCCTTTTGTATGTGGCATTCACGTTTTGCATGAATCATTCTTTTCTCAGATTCTTCCCTGTCGTATTACTGAACTTAACATAGGTCTCTGACCAAAGAAGAATCCTTTGGTCTTCTCATGTTAAAAAAACTTTTCCTGTTGCTCTCTGTCTCCCTTTATCCTTTGTTTCATTTCTACACAGAACTGAATTTAGTATCATATTATTTTCTATTTATTAATTATCTTTTATTCTATGTGCAAAAGTATATGTGCAATGTTTGTTCTTATTCATAGCTATGTAGCTAGAACATAGAGAAGCATTTGGCATTTGCCCTATAATGATAGTTCAGTAAGAACTGGAGGAACACACAAATGAATTAATAAGATATTCATGTACAGTTATGTGCTACATAGAGGTTTTTCAGTCAAAGACCACAAAAACAAAATGTGCCCATAAGATTATACTTTTTTTTTACCTGCCTCTTTATATACACAAATACTCATTGTATTACAGTTGTCTATAGCGCTCGGTGCAGTAACGTGCTGTACAGATTTGTAGGTTAGGAGTAATAGACAATACTGTATAACCTATGTGTGTAACAGGCTACATAATCTAGGTTTGCATAAGTACAATCTATAGCATCATCACAACAAAATTAACTAAGGACACATTTCTCAGAATAGATCCCTGTCATTAAACAACATATGAGTGTAATTGCTGATTATGATTGTGATAATTAATGCCTCAGAAAAGATATAATAAACCTCTAGGCTATCATAAAAGCAAAGATCAGAAAAGCTTCCTTTATTGTGCTTGTCTGTAGACTCTCTCCTTATGCTGTGTTTGTTGTCCTTAAATATACTTAGGGAACCTGAACATTGTCAGTGATGTGCTGTAAGTACCACCCTATCTAGAATATGAAGTTCACTGGGACTTTGTCCAAGTTATTATTTTTTTTCTTTTTCTTTTTTTTTTTTTTGAGATGGAGTTTCACTCTTGTTACTCAGACTGGAGTGTAATAGCACGATCTCGGCTCACCACATCCTCCGCCTCCAGGGTTCAGGCAATTCTCCTGCCTCAGCCTCCTGAGTAGCTGGGATTACAGGCACACGCCACCATGCCCAGCTAATTTTTTGTATTTTTAGTAGAGACAGGGTTTCACCATGTTGACCAGGATGGTCTCAATCTCTTGACTTCATGATCCACCCGCCTCAGCCTCCCAAAGCGCCAAGTTATTTCTTTATGTTCATGTGTGCTACATTCTTATATATACCCCAAAGAGTGTTTGGAGTTGTGAGGAATTTTATTTTATTCCACAACTACATGTATTTTGTGAACTCGATAATCCTTGACTTTTATTTCTTCTTCCAATTTTGTGTCGGCCTTAAAAGCACAACTAAATTGTCAATTTATTGAAGGTACTGTCAGGATCATCTACTTACCATAAAACATCCAAAAACAAATGAGCCAAATAAATACCATGTATTTGAAATATAAGAGTCAAGGTAGATTCCAAAGTATTTTGTCCAGACAACTGCCAAATGGTGTGTGGCTTTTGAAATTAAGAGAGCTCCATTACATAGCATGGTTGGTCTCATTAATAGGAAGTTATTAACTAATCCTAAATGAATAAATGTTTGCTGATGTTGATACAGGGTCTCACTCTGTCTCCCAGGCTGAGTGCAGTGGCATGACCACGGCTCATGGCAGCATTGACTGCCTGGGCTCAGGGATCCTCCTGCCTCAGCCTCCCAAGTAGCTGGGACTGCAGTTGTACACCACAACACATGGCTAATTTTTTATTTTTTATAGAGATAAGGACTTGCTATGTTACCCAGGTTGGTCTTGAACTCTTGGATTCAAGAGAGCCTCCTGCCCTGGCCTCCCAAAGTGCTGGGATTACAGGCATGAGCCACTGTGCCAGGCCAATAGACAACTTTTAACAGTTGACAAGAAATAACTTACCACAAAGAAATAAAACTGAGCAATGTGATGCAGTGAAGTGGGCACTGACTTTGGAGTGTGGAGAATTGGGTTCTGTTTTAAGCTCTGTCACTGTAAGACATACGGCCTGCTTGGACAAATTTTTAGTGTTTTGAAGCCTCTGTGTCTTATAACCAAAACAAGAGAGCTGGACTAGAAAAAAACTAAAACCCTTTCCTGTTGTACTATTGCATGATTTTAGGCTGAGCCAATACAGGGACACTACATTTTATAAAATTAAGTGGCAGAAGTGGCTGAGAAAACATTTTTAGGACTTCCACATTTTTAGGGAAAATACAGAGCTTACATCTTAGGAGGCGCAAGGTTAACCCTGGTCCATGATGATGAGCTTTTTTAAGGCGTACGTGCCCTTTCTGTGATTCCCAGAACTGCACTATGTTTAAGTCCAATTAAATCTTTTTGTACAAACTTTAAATACACTTAATTAAAACAGGTAGACTAGGGATGATAAATTCCAAAAGTTAGTAGGTTAAAGTGCAGGCTCATTTTTTCTGCTAATTAGTTGAAGGATGATCTTCCTTGCTGAGGGGCCAAACGACGGGAGATTCATTTCTTCCATTTAAATCTGTTTTTAAATGTCTTTATGAAGCCTTTAGACTTTGGAATTTGAATTCTACAAAAATTGAATACTGGGGATTATCTCTCCTTATTTTATACTTAGTTAAACCCTAAGCAGGGCTCAGTAGAGACCCAAGCATTATAGAGTACCCAATGGTCATGGAATCCACACACTCAGTCAGCAAAACTGGCTACATGGTAATTTTATCATCACTCCATCACTCTTTAGAGACTGGCCTAACTTCAAATATCATGATAGATTTTCAGAAACTGACTTATTCATTAAATGTTCCATTCTTTGAAATACTCAATTTGGCACTGAAGTGATAAATTTGATGTCCCAGAACGGCAGCCACAATCATCCTGTGTGTTTAAAGCTGCTCCTATTCAAAGGTCGGTAGCATGGCTAAGGAGGCACAGTCCCAACTGGTTTTGAAAATCCTCACAGTCCCCCAAGGTGGTGACTGCAATTTGGATTTTGTTTCATATTATGATGGGAATGTAATCATTATACTATTACAGAAAATAAAGAATTGTGGTGTATATTAGATTGGTGAAAATGTAATTGCAGTTTTTGCTACTACTTTCAATGGTAAGAAACGCAATTACTTTTGCACCAACCTAATACACTCCATAATTTGTGTTGCTGATTGCAAGAATTGTCTGCATTCATATCACTACATTTTATTTTATTTTGATGTTAGAGCATGATGTGAGGAAGACTCATTGTGACATGCTAAAAAGTTTCTAACTTCTTAAAACCATATTCTGCAGAGGGATAAACATTTTTTTTTTCTGTGAAATTTCACCAGTGTAGAACATGCTTGACATGAATCTAGAGGAAGGTCTGGGGGCCTTGCAGAGGCCTGGTACACCTGGTGACACTGGTGTAGACATTGTGCGCTGCAGAACAGAGCTACTTTCCATGCAGTGTCTCCTTATTGAGCAGTAAGTGCTAAGCATTCAAGCTGGCCTCACCTTCCTTCTATTTCCTTGCTATTATCTTAGAATTCTCTAATGCTTTGTCTATCGTCGTGTTCCTAGAACTGTACCTGCAAGAAGGGATCTATGAGGTCTATAATAATTTTGAATTTTAATATACTGATGAGCTAAAAAAAAAAACCTAAGCATTTTTTCTTTTATTTATTTGTCAAGTATTTATCTAAATCACTCTTCTAGGCTCTGAGAAGAAAAATTTCCCTAGTGGTGTTTTATTTGTTTGTTAAATGATAACTAAATTTATAGTTCTTGGCTCACTTTTTAAGACATCTTTAAGATAAATTTTGGTTTCTCAGCAAAATTAAGAGAAATATAGAGAGATTTCCCATATACTCTTCCTCCCCACACATTTTCAGACCCTAGTGGAGTTTTGTTTGTTAAATAACTGAATTCCTAGTTCTTGGTTCAATTTTTAAGACATTTTAAACACCACTTTTGGGTTCACAGCAAAATTAAGAGAAATACAGAAAGATTTCTCAGATACTCTCTCTCTCCCCACAGATTTACAGACTTTCATTATCAACATCCGCCCCCAGAGTGGTACATGTATTACAACTGATGAGCCTACAGTGGCACATCATAATCACCCAATGTCCCTAGTTTACATTAGGGTTCATGATTAGTGTTGTATAGTCTGTGGGCTTCAACAAATGTGTAACAACATGCACACGTCGGTATAATAGCAAAAGAGTATTTTCACTGCTCTAAAAATCCTCTGCGCTTTTCCTATTCATCCTTTCCTCCCCTCAACCTTTCTGGAAATCACTGATTATTTTAGTGTCTTCATAGTTGGGCCTTTTCCAGAACGTCATATATATGGAACCATATAGCATGTAGTCTTTTTAGTCTGGATTATTTCACTTAGTAGTGTGCACTTAAGGTTTGTCTTTGTGTTTTCATGGCTTCATTGCTCATTTCTTTGTCGGTATGAATAATATTTCATTGTCTGGATGTACCTGTGGATATAATTTTTAAAATAATTTGAGTAAACACAATGGAGTGTGATTGTCAGATCTCATAGTAAAATTAGTTTTATAAAAAAACTGTCAAAATTTCTTCTAAAGTGGCTGTACCATATGGCATTTCCATCAGTAATGTGTGAGAGTTCCTGCTGCTCCACATCCTAGCCAGAATTTGGTGTTGTCAGTGTTTCACATTTTGGCCATTCTAATAGGTGTGTAGTGGTATCTCATTGTTTTAATTTGCATTTCTCAGATAATATATGATGTGAAGCATCTTTTTGTGTGCTTATTTGCCATCAATAAATCTTTGGTGATGTGTCTTTTAAGGTGTTTGGCGTATCTTTAAATTGAGTCAGTTTATATTGTTGAGTTTCAATAATTTTTGGTATATTTTAGATAATAGTCCTTTAGAATTTTTTTTTTTCTCGAAAATATCTTTACCCTGTCTGTGGCCTGTCATCTCATCCCCTTGACAGACTATTTTGCAGCGTATAAGTTTCTAATTTTAATGAAGTTCAATTATCAATTGTTTTTTTCATGGATCATAACGTTAGTGCTGTACCTGAAAGGTCATTGCCATATCCAAGATTATCTAGGTTTTCTACTCTTTTATATTCCAGAAGATTTATAGTTTTGCATTTTACAGTTAGGCCTACGATCTATTCTGAATTAATTTTTTGTGAAGGGTTTAAAGATTGTGTCTAGTTTTTTGTTTGTTTGTTTGTTTGAGCGGGTTGTTGAAAACCAGTAACTTTGCTTCATTGTGCTGCAATTGTCCCTTTGTCAAAGGACAGTTAGTTATAATTATGTGGGTATATTTCTGAACTTTCTATTTCATGCCATTGATGTCTATTCTTTCACACTTAGCATCCTGTCTTGAGTATTGTAAATTTATAAGACTTGAAAGCAGGTAGTGTCAGTTCTCTCACTTTTTTCTTCTCTTTCAAGATTGTCTTTGCTATCCTGAGCCTTTTGCTCCTCTCTATAAACTTCAGAATCAGTTTAGTGATTTTTGTAGAATAACTTTATGGAGTTTTGATTGGGGTTGCATTTAACCTATACATCAAGTTGGGAAGAACTGACGTCTTGACAGTATTGAGTTTTCCTCTTCACAGACATGGAATATTTTTCCATTTATTTACTTCTTTTTTGATTTATTTCATCAGAGTTTTATAGTAATCATAGATCTTGCACATATTTTGTTAGATTTATACATAAGCATTTCATTTTGGGGGATGCTAATGTAAATGATATTATGTTTTATTTTCAATTTCCACTTGTTTATTGCTAGAGTATAGAAAAATGATTTATTTTTGTATAATATATTAACCTTGTATCCTGAAATCTTGCTGTAATTGTTAATTTGTTCCGGAAGTTTCATTTTTGTCAGTTATTCTGAATTATCTACATAGATAATCATATCAGCTGCAAATCAAATTTTTTAAATTTCTTCCTTCCTAATCCGTATATATTTTATTTTCTTGTCTTCTTGAATTAGTGACAATGCTGAAGAACAATGGTGTTGGGGGCATTTCTGTCTTGTACCTGATCTTAGTAGGCAAACTTGAGTTTCTCACTATTTAGGAAGATGTTAGCAGTAGGTCATTTTTATATATTCTTTATGAATTTGAGGAACTTTCCCTCTCGTTCTAGTTTGCCAATAATTTTTACCATAAATAAATGTTTGATTTTGTTAAAATCTGCATCTATTAATATATGTTGTTATTTTCTTTTTTAGCATAGTGAGGCAATAAATTACAATAATTGACTTTGAATGTGGATCCAGACTTGCATACCTGAGATAAAACCCACTAGATAATGGTGTATAATTATTTCTATAAAGTTTTATTCATTGTGCAAATATTTTTTAGGATTTTTGCATCTTTGTTCATTAGCAATCTGAATCTATCGTTTTCTTGTAATAGCTTTGTCTTGTTTTTAGTATTAGGGCAATGCTGGCTTTTTACATAAGGTAGAAAGTATTTCCTATTTCTATCCTCCAAAGGACATTGAAAAATCATATAATTTCTTCCTTAAATGTTCAATAGAATTCACCAGGAACTCAATGAAGACACAGTATCTTTCTACTTTATAATATTAAATATTGCTTCAATTTTTTAGTGTATATAGGCCTATTTAGATTGTTAATTTTTATTCTGTGAATTTTGACAGCTCATGTTTTTAAAAGAATTAGCCTGGTTGGGCGCGGTGGCTCATACCTGTAATCCCAGCACTTTGGGAGGCCCAGGTGGGTGGATCACAAGGTCAGGAGTTCAAGCCAGCCTGGCCAACATGGTGAAACCCCATCTCTACTACAAAAATTAACTGGGCATGGTTTTGCATGCCTCATGCCCATAATCACAGCTATTCAGTAGGTTGATGAAGGAGAGTTTTTTGAACCTGGGAGGCAGAGGTTGCAGTGAACCGAGACAACAGAGTAAGATTTAGTCTCAAAAAAAAAAAAAAAGAATTGGCCCATCAATCTAGGTTATAAAATTTGTGTTGTGACCATATTATGTTTCACAATATTTTCTTTTTTTATATATATATATTTTTAAGTTCCAGGGTAAATGTGCAGGAAGTGCAGGTTTTTTACATAGGTAAATGTATGCCATGGTGGCTTGCTTCACCTGTCAATCTATCACCTAGGTATTAAGCCCAGAATGCATGAGCTCTTTTCTCTAATGCTCTCCTTCCCCCAACCCTCCCCTGACAGGCCCCAGTGAGTGTTATTTTCCTCCCCTGTGTCCAGTGGGTCTCATTGTTCAGCCTCCACTTATAAGTGAGAACATGCAGTGTTTGGTTTTCTGTTCCTGCATTATTTTGCTGATGACTTCCAGCTTCATCCATGTCCCTGAAAATGACATAATCTCCTTTCCATTTATGGCTGCATAGTATTCCATGGTGGATATGTACCACATTTTCTTTATCAGTTCTATCATGGATGGGTATTTGGGTTGATTCAATGTCTTTGTTATTGTGAATACTGCTGCAATGCACAATGGTTTAACTAATTCACATTCCCACCAACAGTGTAAAATCATTCCTATTTCTCCACAAGCTCACCATCACCTGCTGTTTTTTGACACTTTAGTAATCACCATTCTGACTGGTGTGAGATAGTACCTCATTGTGTTTTTGACCAGCATTTCTCTAATGATCAGTGATGCTGATCCATGATGTTGAGCTAATTTTCATATGCCTCTTGGCCACATGTATGCCATTTTTTGAAAAGTGTCTGTTCATATCATTTGCCCACTTTTTAATAGAAGACAGTGTGGCAATTCCTCAAAGATTTAGAACCAAAATTACCGTTTGACCCAGCAATCCCATTACTGGGTATATAGTCAAAGAAATATAAATCTTTTATTTTCTTTTAATGCCCGTAAGATCTGCAGTGGTATCTTCTTTCTCACTTCTGATATCAGTGATTTGTGCCTATACCCTCTCTTTATTCTTTTTCTCTCTTTTATGAAAATATTTTTATTTTTTATCTTTTTAAATGAGACAGGCTCTCACACTGTTGTCCAGGCTAATCGCAGTGGTGTTATCACAGTTTACTGCATCCCTGATCTCCTGGGCTTATGCAATCATTCTTTCTCTGCTACCTGAGTATCTGGGACTACAGGTACACACCATCATGCACTGCTAATTTCTTTGTTTTTTGTAGAGACAGTGTCTTGCTATGTTACCAAGACTTGTCTCAACCTCCTGAACTCAAAGGATCCTCCTGCCTTAGCCTACGAAAGTGCTGAGATTACAGAAGAAAACCATTGTGGCTGTGCTTTTGATCTCTCCTTTTTATTTTTTTTAAAGTTGTTTTGGCTACATGTTTCTCAATTTCATTGATCTTTTCAAAGAACCAGCTCTTGGTTTTTTTAATATTTGCTTTTAATTTCATTGATTTCTGCTTAAATTTTTATTTATTTTTTTCTACTTACTTTGAATTTAATTGGCTCTTCTTTTGCTAATCTCTTAAGGATAAAACACATTATTTAAATATTTCTGTTTTGCGGTACACATTTAAAGCTATAAACTCCCTCTAAACACTGTTTTTATAGCATTCCACAAATTTGTTACATTTTATTTTCAGGTTTTGAAAAAAAAATTTCTTGTGACATCCTATTTGACTAATGCATATTTAGAAGTGTGATGTTTATTATTGAAGAATTTTGGAATGTTTTAGTTATCTTTGTTGATTATTAGTTTGATCCCAATGTGGCCTTTGAGCATACATTGTATTATTTATATTCTTTCAAATTTTAAGGTGTGTTTTTATGACCCAGAATGCGGCCTACCTTCAAATATGTCCCATGTGAGTTTGAAAAAAATGTGTATTCTGCTATTTTTGAATGAGTCATCTATGCATGTTAATTACAGTCAGTTACTGGTGATGTGGAGGAGCATAACGATGTCCTCACTAATTTTCTTCTTGTTGAATCTGTGCATTCCTAGTGGAGGGGTCACGAAGTCTCCAGTTATGGTTGTCAACTCATCTATTTATATTTGCATTTCACTTAGTTTTTGCCTTGTGTTGTTTGATGCTCTGTTGTTATGTGCTGCCATGTTAAGGATTATTATATCTTCTTGGAGCATTGACCCTTTTATCATCGTGTAAGATTATTCTTCCTTCCAGATAAATTTCTTTGCTGTGAAGTCTACTCTGTCTGAAATTAATATTGCTACTCTTGCTTCCTTTTGATTAGTGCATTAGTCCCTTCTCACATTGCTAAAAATACATACCTGAGACTGGGAATTTTATAAAGAAAAGAGGTTTAGTTGGCTCACAGTTCAATTGGATGTTCAGAATTCTGCTTCTGGGGATGTCTCAGGAAACTTACAATCATGGTGGAAGGCTAAGGTGAAGCAAGAATGTTTTCACATGACAGGCAGGAGAGAGAGAGAGAAGGGGAAGGTGCTACACACTTTTAAACAACCAGATCTGTAAGAACTCTATCATGAAATAGTACAAGAGGGATGGTGTTAAACCATTAGAAACCACTCTGATCCAATTACATATTTTTAATATTCAAGGCTGAAAAATATACCTACCTCCTATTTCACTCCATTTTCCAAGATTAATTTAAGTGGATTACACACCGATGCAAACATTTATGAAGTAGGGTTCTCAGCCTCTGAAGGATTGACATTTCTGGCCAGTTAGCACCTATCCTTTTGTAACAACTAAAAATCACTTCAGATTTTACCAAATGTTTTCTGGGAGGCAAAATAGTCTCCATTTGAGGGTCACGTTTCTAGAAAAAAGAATGGAAATATATCTTCCATCTCTGTAATAGGATACACCACACACACACACACATACACACACACAGACACACGCACACACTAAAAACAATAAACCATTGATTAAATATACTTTATCAAAATTAAAGTCTCTTCTCACCTAAGGACTTCATTAGGAAAAAACACAGAACCCAAACTAAGAAAAATATTTACAGCAAATAAATATAACAGACAGCTGTATTCACACTATATGAAGAACAATTAAAATCAACAATAAAGAGACATTATTGCTTGGGCTTACCTCCACCCACTATTTTAAACTTGAAAAAAAAAAAAATATATATATACATATGTACAGTCTTTATATGTAGAATGCCTGTCTGTTTTTCATAAAGAGCAAATAAAATTTACTCTACTTTCCTGGTAATATTCTTAGATTTAGCATCATGATACTGAGTGTCCCAATCACTGCATCGTTCCATTGTTGCCAGCGAAGGAGATCATCAGCAGTCAAGGTCAAATTTGTAACCCCTGACGGCTATCTTCCTGATTGTCTCAGGTTGCCAGACACTCTAGTAGGCATGCTATGGCCCTTTGTAAGGATATCTGGGATTTCCATTGAGCTTCCTGCTACTAAGTTATTTACTTGATGATTTCATTCCTCCCAAAAAGATGTAATTTAACTTTCCATTTAGAGTCCTAGCTCCTGAGACCACATGTTTTAGAAGGCAATAAACACATCTTGCTAATTTTTTTATCCCCAGGTCTTGGCCCAGTGATGGCAGCACAGCAGTACTCAGTAGACATGTACTGAATTAGTAAATAAGAAATACAATTTTAAAACTTTTGTTTTTTCTGAATAGGTTCTTAATCTCCTGCTGCATCTTAATTTTACATAGGAGAAAAGCTAGAATCACAAATGGTAGGGTTGTGCAGTCTCATCTTCCTTAACCTTATAATGACATGGAATTTCAATGAGAATGATTTATTTAGTCAGTGTCACCTGTCTCACTCACTTTTATCTCCTCTTCCTTCTTTGGCATTTTTTTTTTTTTTTTTTTTGTGTCCTCTCTCCGTTTTCTTTTCAAGGGTAGGGAGAAGTTTTCAGAGCCCCCATTTGTTTTCTGACATCATATGCTAAGCAATCCCCAGGGAGAAAACTATAAGGCAGCACTAGCTCTCCGCAGCCTTGAATCTGTTAAGAGAAATGAAAATCTCCAAGGAGATATCACTACTCAAAAGTCATGTTGGAGTGCATATTTGTCTAGCTTATCTCTATAATAAAAATCATTTTTCTTTAAACGTTGCCCCTAAATCATGAGTTATCATCTAAAATTGCATCCAGACCACACCAATATCAGCCTACTCCAAGGAGTTTTTTAAAGAGACTCAGGTATGTATTCCACATTTGAGGATGACTTTAGTTCTCAATGTACATGCCTTTCTCACCACACCCTCTCAGCACCCTATCACATTCAGTCTTAACCCTCTTTACTCCTAGGGTAGCACCTTCTCTGCTTAGGTCCTTCTTAGTGACATTTGCATGACAGCTTGACATGGTTGTAAAATGGAAATATGCAGAACTTGCAGGTAGAGATCTAGGCACATGCCTCAACTTCACCACCTGTTGGCCTAAGGGAATTGGAGATTAATTAAAATATTTGAGTTTCAAATTAATTAAAGAAAATATTAACATAAATGAGGTTGTCCACGGTGGCTCACACCTGTAATCCCAGCACTTTGGGAGGCCAATTTGGGTGGATTATGAGGTCAGGAGTTTGAGACTAGTCTGATTAACATGGAGAAACCCTGTATCTACAAAAAATACAAAAATTAGTTAAGTGTGGTGGTGTGTGCTAATAACCTCAGCTACTCAGGAGACTGAGACAGGAGAATTGCTTGAACCCAGAAGGCACAGTTTGCAGGAATGCGGAGGTTGCACTCCAGCCTGGGCAACAAGAGTAAAATTCCATCTAAAAAAAGATGGAAGAAAGGAAGAAAGGATGGAAGGAAGGAAGGAAGGAAGGAAGGTAGGAAGGAAGGAAGGAACTTAAATGGGAGGATATGATAGGGCTCTTTAAATTATAAAAGTATGTATGTGTTGGTTGTGTGGGTTTTTTTTTTTTTTTCCTTTATATGTTTTTGTTAGCTATGAACAGAACATGCATGCCATTTATTTATTTATTTATTTATTTATTTTACTTTAAGTTCTGGGATAAACGTGCTGAATGTGCAGGTTTGTTACATATGTAGACATGTACATGGTGCTTTGCTGCACCTATCAACCCATCATCTAGGTTCTAAGCCCAATCCTCCACCTTATGCGGAACCTCAACCCCCTCCAGCTCCTCCTCTTCCTGGTCCCAGCCTAGCCTCTCCTGTTGGTGCTCACACTCGCTCACGCTGTGCTCCTAACAACAAAGCCTCCCTCCTTCGCCCTCTTCGCGAAGTCGCCAGAGAGGAAGGCATTGTTCGAGTGCATGTTCCCTTCTCCCTCTCTGATCTATCAGCCATTGAGAAACGCCTAGGGTCATTTTCCCCCAATCCTACTGCCTACACAAAAGAACTCTGCTACCTCACCCAGGCTTATGACCTCACCTAGCATAATACCTTTGTAATTCTGTCCTCCACCCTTACTCTAGATAAGCATAACCGCCTCCTTACGGAGGCCCAGGCACAGGCTGATCAGGTACATCTCACAAACAATCAAATGCCTGTAGGCGCGGCAGCTATCCCCAAGGCCGACCCTAATTGGAACTATCAAACTGGTCAAGATGGCCGCCACCGCAGAGACCAAATGCTACAATGCCTCCTAGCGGGCATGCAAAGCGAGGCTCAAAAAGTAGTTAATTACGATAAGCTGAGGGAGATAACTCAGGGCCCTACTGAAAACCCCACCACTTTCCTCAGCCAACTAACTAAAGCTATGATCCTCCATACTTGGCTGGATCCGGCCTCTTTAGCAGGAGCTACAGTTCTAGCCACCCATTTCATCTCTCAGTCAGCGGCTAACATTAGAAAAAACTTAAAAAGGCTGCGGAGGGCCCCCAAACTCCTATATGAGACCTGGTAAACACGGCATTTAAAGTTTTTAATGGCTGAGAGGAAAAGGCTGAGGCTACCCGCCACGCCCATCTACAGCAAAAGGTGAGCCTCCAAACCCAAGCTCTATGGCAGCCCTGAGGCCAGCAGCCCACCAGGCGCCTGGTGGGGGGGAGGGTTCCATCGAAGCCCGCCAAGAACTCCGAGGGCGATCCACCTGGCCACTGTTTCACGTGTGGTCAGGAAGGACACTGAGCATGTCAGTGTCCATGTCCCCAACCACCTACCAAGCCCTGCCCAGACTGCAAGCAGCTTGGACATTGGCGCAGTGATTGCCCATCCCGGACTACAGGCTCAACCCCCACACCTCTGTGCGGAGGGCAGGCCTGTCTGCAGGAGGTGGTCCTGTCACTGGAAATCCTTGGCTTGCTGGAAGACTGACAAGGCCCGGACTCGAGGACCCCCATCACCCTCACCGAGCCCAGGGTAACGCTGCAGGTAGCAGGTTAGTCCATTTCCTTCTTAAGTGGACATGGGGGCTAGCTACCTATTCTGTATTCCCTTCCTACTAGGGACGAGGCATACCTTCCCAGGTTTCAGTCATGGGAATTGATGGAATGCCCTCCTGTCCAAATCAAACTCATCCTTTAGCCTGTGTCCTCGAGGGACACCCCTTTTTCCCACTCCTTTTTAATCATACCCTCATGCCCAGTCCCCCTTTTAGGACAAGATATTCTCCAGGCTATGGAGGCCACTCTCCAACTCACTGGCCCCCCACACTCAAGCCCATCACCCGCCCACCTCCTACTGCCCCTCCTAACTAACACCACACCCTGTCTTAACCCCTCGCCTCAACCCCCTATTCCTCCTGATGTAGTTAATCCCTTGGTATGGGATACCTCTAAGCCTGTAGTGGCCAGACCACACACCAGTTAAAATACTTCTAAAAATCCTACCCACTTTCCCTCACATCCTTATTTCCCCATCTCAAAAACCCACCGTCAAGGCCTGAAGCCTGTTATCACTCACCTGCTAGCCCAGGAACTACTCATTAACCACATCACAAAAGGCAGAGCTCATTGCCCTAACCCAAGCTCTTACACTAGCACAGGGAAAGTGAGCAAATATCTATATTGACTCAAAATATGCTTTTCTTATTACCCACTGCAGCTCTGCCCTCTGGAAAGAGTGGGAATTCCTTACCACAAAGGGGTCCCCCATAATCAATGCTACCCAAATCTCTAATCTCCTGCAGGCCCTGTCACTGCCCAGAGAAGTTGCTGTCATTTACCGCTGGGGGCCCAGCAGGATGCCGTTTCCCAGGTTTCGGCACCAAATGTAAGGGTTATTGCCGAGTTTAGAATGAGGTAACTGAGACCAGAATAAGAAAATTAAATGCCAATTTATTCAACTCCCGGGCGAGGTTCCATAGTCCCGGGGAAAGGGGCCAGGGAAGTTGCCGGCGGCTTCCCGGCGCGTGGGGCTTTATAGCGAGTGAGGGTGTCTTGATTGCTTATGAGGGAACAGGACGTGGTCAAGGCAAGCTGCTATTGGTAGGTAGGAGGGATTTCCGGTGAGGGTTGCTCAGGGGATTGGGACCTGGACTGGGCAAAATGCTATTGGGCAGGCTTTGGCAGGGCTTCTTTTAAATTTTGGCAGGGTTTTTCAATGGCAGCCTTGGTGCCAAGCGCCGAGTGGTGGCGAAGTTTTCAGGTGTGGGCAGGGATGGGCGTGTCCAAGCTCCCGGTATTTGTCTCAACGCTCTCCCTCCCCTTACTCCTCACCCACTGACAGGTCCCAATGTGTGGTGTTCCCCTCCCTGTGTTCATGTGTTCTCATTGTTTAATTCCCACTTATGAGTGGGAATATGTGGTGTTCAGTTTTCTGTTCCTCTGTTAATTTGCTAATAATGATGATTTCCAGCTTCATCCATGTCCCTACAAAGAAGCTTATTGCTGAAACAGAATTTGTTTTTGTAAATGGCATGTTCAGCAGAGGTTTCAGCTAAAGAATCAAGAAAACAGTTGACAAAAATTCAGGCATTCAGGAGTGTAAGGAGACAATCTAGACAGGACTTCTACATAAAATAGCTGATAGACAGACTGTGATCTCTCTGTAACACATAATTTGAGGGCAAAAAATGGGTTAACGTTGAGAACAAGAAGTTCAAGTTTATAGAATACCTGTCAGGAGGGTTATAGAGTTACTTTGTGTCCTGCCACTGTAACTGGGGAGATACAGGGGACCTGGGAGTTCTATCATCCAAAGTTAAGTGATAGAGGTTCTAAGAAGATTGTTCAATGAGCTTAATATACTGTTCCCTCTGTGCTTTCAAACTGAGAGATCAAAATATATTCATAATGGGCTTAGTCCTAAGAAATGAAAGGGACATTGGGAAGATAGAAGTGACTGTGGCCATAAATAGCAGGTTGAAACTTCACTCCCATGAATTAATGGACACAGATTCACAATTCTTGTTAACTTCATGTGTGTTGGGGTGGGGCATACACACATGCATGAGATACATAACCTGGGTTGAAACCTACATTGGCTGCAGCAACAATTGGGGCTTTAGCTGGGAGTTTTAAGCAGCCAGTAGCTTTTGCATCATTGAGGATAAAAAAATCCCCAGCAATGTGAGTCTCTGAGGATACCATAAAAACGGTTCATTAGAAAAAAGTGTAACTTGGAGTACTTCCCCAGTCCAGAGAGGGTTTTATTTAACCACCTCTTGTGGGCATTAGAATTTGATTCCAGCTTCAATAGAATTAGATTTATTTCACTTTCTTACCCTTCCTCCCACCCTCAGCTTTTATTCTGTAGAAGATGCAGTTAAGAGCTTCTCTCCTATGGCATGCTGATTTCTTTCAGCTGACAGAGACTGGGGAAGAAAAGAATTGAGAATTGCATGTGAAGTTCAAAGTTTGAATGAGACCCAGGTCATGACATATTAGTAACGTGTTTATTCATTTGCTCATTTAGCACGTATTTCTTGAGCACTTTTTATGGGTTAGCCATCCCAGGAGCTTGGGTGACAAGGTAAGTGTGGCAATACACTTAAAAAGCCCCAAACCTGGAAATGGAGAGAAACAATTACATACTTGCAGTAAGGCACAATGACCATTCTATTATGGAGGGAAATGCAGGGCACTAGAGGTGTAGTACATAGGGATGTGTACATAATCCAGTGACATTCCTGGAGAAGATGGGATCCAAGGAAAAAATTGACATAAGCAAAGAGTAAGAGAGAGTAATGTTCCTGTACAAAAGGGACAATATGCTGCAAGGTTTAGGGGTTTGAGAAAGTACAACATGCTCTATCCATTATGAACATATGAACTTGCAGATAGATCCCAATTTAAGTGACACACACTGTATGATTTTGGGCAAATTACGTAAGCACTATGTAAAGTGGGGAAGAGGAAATGAGGGCTATATATAGGAAATGAAGTAAGAAACATGGCTGAGGATCTAATCTTGAGACGTATCATGAGCAATATAAGACTTTAGACCAAAACATTTCTTAGGGAACCACTGCAATAATCCTGTGAAAAAATGATGGTTGGCCAAGAGTCAGGGGAAAATATAGAGAGGAAGAATCGAGAATCTTGGGTAGATTCAAATGTTGAGGATATCATTTCAAATGTTGTGAAATTGATATGAGAGAAAGGGAAGAGTCAAGCATTTCTCTTATGTTTCTAGCTTAGATGTGGTGGTATCAGTCTCTAAAATAATGAACAGTGGAGTTAGAATCACTGTTAATAATGCACTGTTAATAATCACTTGTTAATAATGCACAAGTATTATCTAAGGTACCTGCAAAATATTGATGTCTTCTTAGATGTCTTGTATGAAGGCTGCAATAAGAGTATAGACTGGAGCGGTGGGATTTAGGTGGACAGTAAGATTTTAGAAATGGAGGCCTAGTCGGTGCAACAAATAAAAAAAGTGGATGACATTATCCATGAGAGAGCAGAAAGCACAGAATGAGAAGCTAAGAGGGCCCAGAATTAAGTAAATTCTTCTAAAGTTGCCGTGTATTATATTGTGCTTTTCATGTGTTTAAGTAAATTTTTATTCAAAAATAATATAAGATATAGCAATCTATAATTTTAATTGCATATCATCAGGAAAACACAAAATAAACAAAATGAGAATTCTCTAATAATATTTTTAAAATTTCATAGGTCAAAAACCATTATAATCAAGTTTAAAACACTGAAATAAAAATTTACAAGAACTTTCACCATAAAAGCAATGAAGGCCACAATATGGGTAGATAGACAGATACATGCATATGTATATATGCATGTAATACACATTACAAGTAATTATTAAAATAACACAAATATTCCAATTAAATAATTGGTAATGTTACTGAAATATAAACAAAATTAAAAATGCAAATGGTCAATTATTGTATGGAATATGTATGACTGAGGTCATATAAATAAGAAAGAGAAATATTAAATGATAGTGACATGTCAGTATGTTTGTCTCCATTTAGAAAAGTCTTTAAATAAATAAAGTGAGTATTGAGAGCTGGGCAACCTGTAATCATATAAACAGGAATTGAATTTTATATAAGTTGGGTTTGAAATGTGCCAATATTTGTGGATTTATCAATTCATTCCATAAATATTTATTATGTTTGTGAATGGATGAGATACTCTTACAGGTACTGGAAGTGTAAATATAAATTTTTTAGGTAGCTGTATTCTGTGGAAGCTTTCATTCTGAGTCTGTAGTCTAGAGCTGGGCTTTTTAATAAGATAGTCACTAGTAATGTATGGCTATTGAGAACTTGAAATGCAGCAAGTCAACTAAGCTATGATTTAAGAGTAAAACACTTTTGAGGGTCTAGTACAATAAAACCTAGAAAATGTAATATCTTTTTAGTAATATAAGAATGATTAAACATTAAGTGGTATTTTAGTAAAGAGTTAAATAAACTATTACAATTAATTTTACTTATTTCTTCACTTGATCTTAGCCAAAAGGTCAAGAAGTGATTAACTTCATTTATTTCATTTATTTCTTTTTACTCTTTTCAGTGTGGCCACTAGAAAAATTAAAATTATATTTCTATGAGCACAAATATAGAACAGATTGGAAGTTTTAAGATACTAATTTTTTTTTACTGTATTTCAATGAAGCACTCAGAGAGGCATTTCGAAATTAATTTTAAAGAAAATTCATATTATTTATGGGACAAATAATTATAAACAATACAAGTATTTACCAATTGGAAATATTTTGTTTTATATGGTTTTAATTGGAAATTTGGTAAATTATATTATCATTAAATACATGAAAAAGCATTCAAATTAATGATAGAAAAGCAAAGTGAGGTAAAATATATATTGTTTTACTAACATTTGTCATATGTACAGATATACATATAACATATATTGAACATATATTTTGACTATATGTATAGGCATCCATGCATATATTTATATAGTATACTCATTGAGAGTTTACTATAACAGAGTTTATCACTACAATATAGCACCTCTACTAAGGGCAGTCTATTTTATTCATCCCTTTCTGAAATGCCTAATATTTTGACACAGTAAAGAATAAATAATTGTCTGTTGAATAAACATCCAGTGGTATCTATTTTTTAATATTTGTCGATGTAAGAATTAAAGAAAGAGGGAAGAAACAGAAAAGGTGGCACCCCAGTTAAGACAGGTTTATTTTAGAGAAAGCAAACCTGAGACGAGCCTTCTGGCTAAGCCAGAGGCACACTGTCTTACAGACTAAGACTTTTTAAAGATTTTGGCAAGCCACCTTTCATGTTTCTTTCCTCTTTCTTTAATTCTTACATTCTATACTCTCAATACTTTTAGTATATATTTTGTATCTAATAAACAGGAATTAACTGAAGAAATTAGTAAATATAAATATAAATGGGTTAGTTTCACAATTACTTTACCAAAACAAAAAGTGAGGTCTTTCGAATTTAATAATATACTAAAGGTTTAAAGCTTATTGGTGGCTGAACTGAGACTAATCTGTCCCCTGATCTAGTCATCTTCTTATTGCACTGCTATTATCATGGATGTGAGCTGACTTTGTGTTTAGAACAAATCAAAGGGTAAAGTGAAGTAGTGGAGACTGCTTAGGAAATTAGTCAAGGGACAGAGGAAATTAGTGACTGAATTAGAAATGCTATTTATTAATTGAGAAAAGCAATGTAGAGGATAACAAAAGAAGACTACTGTATATACAATAAAGTCTGAATTTAGAAGTGGTAATAGTGTCATATATTGAGCAAGATAGGGGATTAGGCAGGCAAGAAAGATGAATCCAACTTCAGATACAATGTATTTGAGAAACTGGTAGAACACATAGTTTGTAAGGTTCATCAGAAAGTTAAAAACACAAGGGAAAAATGTTGGAGTGATAAAGAAATATGGAGTCAGTTTATAGAGGCTAATTTTAGTAGGGTACTCCAGTGAATCTTTTAAATTGGAAGATCTGAATACTATCACCTGCTCACTTGAGCACAGGACAGTCTTGTAGTGTTGCTGGTAGCACAGTTCAACATGTTACAAAGGCATTTAATTTCTGGCAGAAACTTAGGGGACTAACAGAGTAAAGTATTTCTAGAGCAATTCAAAAAGACTACATTTATTTTTCTAAACATGTTTGCCTGCTGTAACATAACCTGATAACCTAAGGTTGTTCCTATGCCCAATTATAGCTGCATAATTCCTCCCAAATGAATGACGAAGAAAGTGTTCTTTTTTTTTTTATGAATTTTAATTAATACTTCTTATATAGCATGCTACTTACGTTCAAATTTTTGTTATATGTATATGTATGTGTGTATATACATATTACACATATATTATATAAATATATAGACTATATATATAAATATATAGGTGAGATATATATGTATACACACACACATATATATATTACACACACAGTTACTCCAGATTTTCCTATAAAACTAAGCCATGACTAAGCAAGCATAAATACACACATATGAAGTATAGGTATGCATACAAACACACACATACTGTATGCACACACATACAGTAGTCTAGATAGCTGTATTTGTATTAGTCTATTCTTACATTGCTAATAAAGCCCAAGATTGTGTAATTTACAAAGAAAAGAGGTTTAACTGACTCACAGTTCCACATGGCTGAAGAGTCCTCACAATTATGGCTGAAGGCAAAAGAGGCATATAGTCACCTCTTACATGGCAGCAGGCAAGAGAGAGCTTGTGCAGAGTAACTGCCCTTTATAAAACCATCAGATCTCATGAGAGTTATTCACTATCATGAGAACAGTATGTGGAAAATGGCCCCTAAAATTTAATTATCTTTACCTGGGCCCACCCTTGGCACATGGGGATTATTACAATTCCAGGTGAAATTTAGGTGGGGACACAACCATATCATATCATTCCACCACTGGCCACTCCCAAGTCACATGTCCTCACATTTTAAAACTAACCATGCCTTCCCAACAGTCCCTCAAAGTCTTAACTCATTTTAACATTAACTCAAACATCCACAGTCCAAAATCTCACCAGGGACAAGGAAAATCTCTTTTGCCTATGAGACTGTAAAATCAAAAGCAAGTAAGCTATTTCCTAGGTACAATAGGGGTACAGGCATTTGGTACCTACACCCATTCCAAGTAGGAGAAATTCTTCAAAACAAAAGGGCTCTAGGTCCCATGCAAGTCCAAAAGCCAATAGGGCATTCACTAAATCTTAATGTCCCAAAATGATCTCCTTTGACTCCATGTGTCACATCCAGGTTATGCAAAAGGTAGTTTCCCACAGCTTGTGGCCCTCTGCTCACAACTCAACTAGGCAATGCCACAGTGGGTTCTCTGTGTGGGGACTCCCACACCACATTTCCCTTCCACACTGCCTTAGCAAAAGTTCTCCATGAGAGCTCCACCTCTGAAGTAGACCTCTGCCTGGACATCCAGGCATTTCCATACATCTTCTGAAATCTAGGTGGAAGGTTCCCATACCTCAATTTTTGACTTCTATGTACTGGCAAGCTCAGCATTGTGTGAAAGCACTAAGGCTTGGAGCTTGCACTCTCTGAAGCCAGAGCTCAAGCCTTGGCCCTTTTTAGCCATGGCTAGAGTTGCTGGGTTGCAGAACACCAAGTTCCAAGGCTGCATGCAGTGCCCTGGACTCAGCCCAGGAAACTGATTTTCCTCCTAGGACTCTGGGCTTCTGATGGGAGGGGCTGCCTCAAAGGTCTCTGACATGCCCTGGAGACATTTTCCCGTTGACTTAGTGATTAACATTTGGCTCCTTGTTACTTCTGCAAATTTGTGCATCTGGCTTGAATTTCTCCCCAGAAAACAGATTTTTCTTTTCTACTGCTTTGACAGGTCACACATTTTTCAAATTTTAATGCTTGGCTTCCTCTTGAACACTTTGCCACTTTAAAATTCCTTTAGCCAGATACCCTAAATCATCTCTCTCAAGCTAAAAATTCCACAGATCTCTAGGGCAGGGTCAAAATGCCACCAGTCTCTTTGCTAAAACATAGCAAAAGTCACCTTTACTCCAATTCCCAACAAGTTCCTTATCTCCATCTGAGACCACTTCAGCCTGGACTTTATTGTCCATGTCACTGCCAGAATTTTGCTCAAAGCCATTCAACAAATCTCCAGGGCATTCCAAACTTTCCCACATCTTCCTGTCTTCTGAGCCCTCCAAGTCTCTAGGAAGTTTCAAACTTCCTCACATTTTTATATCTTCTTCTGATCTCTGCAAACTGTTGCAACCTCTGCCTGTTAACGGGTTCCAAAGTCGCTTCTACATTTTTGAGTACCTTTACAGCAGCACACTACTCTACCAGTACCAATTTACTGTAATAGTCTGTTCTCATGCTGCTATAAAGACATATCCAAGACTGGGCAATTTATAAAGAAAAGAGGTTTAATTGAGTCACAGTTCCACATGCCTGGGGTGGCCTCACAATCATGGCTGAAGGTGAATTAAGAACAAAGTCACATCTTACATAGCCGCAGGCAAGAGAGCTTGTGCAGGGGGACTCCTATTTATAAAACCATCAGACCTCATGAGACTTATTCACTACCATGAGAATGTTATGGAGGAAACCACCCCTGTTATTCAAATATCTCCACCTGGCCCTGCCCTTGATATGTGGGGATTATTACAATTCAAGGTGAGATTTGGGTGGGGACACAACCAAACCATATTGCCATATCACTATGTATACACTGTAGTGATATATATGTGTATATGTGTGTGCATATATACAATATATGTATACATGTAGTATATATATATATGTATATATATATTATACACATACACTTATAAAGTATGTATATATAAGTTTGTGTGTTTTAAAATTGAGACCCAGTGATATTTGAAGTGCTAAGTTAGTCCACATGCATATATTCATACCAATATGTTCCTTGTCTGAGAATTCCTTAAGAAAAATATAAACAGCATAGGAATAATAAACATTTGATGCCTGTACATGCACATGTAGATGATGGGATTAATGTCTTTAATCACCATAGAAATCGGAAAGCATGCTCTCTCTTTCTCTCTCTCTCTGTTTCTCACTCTCTTTCTCTCCTTCCTTCTCTCTCTGTTTCCAAGTGATGACACAAGGTGGACATCAGTGAACTAGGTAGAAAACCCTCACCAGAATCTGATCATGCTGGCAGTCAGATCTCAAAATTCTAGCCTTTAGACTGTGGGGAAAAAAATGAATTTCTATTGTTTAAATTATACCAGCTATAGCATTAAAAAATGTCAGATAACACTAAAACATCTTCTAAGAAATGGAATAGTAATAGCAATAATTTATTTAAATTCTTTAATGATTCCTTGAATGGAAGCCATTGAAGATGCTGCCTCTATTGAAGTAATTGATCTGGTTTAAATCCTGGAGTTTTGCTTCTGGTCAAGATAAAGTAGTTAATCACAAACCTGAGATGCAACTATAAATAACCATAGAACTGATCACTATATTTGAGAAAACAGCTTTTAGGCTTTCGACAAAAGGACAAGAGCAAAGTCCTGTAATTCCTAGGAGAATGGAAACACCCTAGATGAGTCCCATCTTGCCATGTCTTTTTACCTGAGGGCACTTCATGAATTGTAATTACATAACACCCAAGCAGAGAATAGCAGTTCCACTGAGCTAATGAAGCAGAGACAGGAGTTTAATGATAGTGAAGCAACTTTCACATGGTGAACTGGTCACTAGAGAGGAGAGAGCTGAAAGTAAAGACACAGGCATAGGACTTCTCCAAAGGTTATTGTTCAAGGTTTGGCCTGCATTTATGTAGGATAAAGTGTGCAATGTCTAGTAGAGAGTGGTAGCTGCAAGGCTGAGAGCTAAGCAGAGTTTTTGAAGATATTGAGCTAGGATATGCCATATTTCTGGCCCGGCAGTATGTGAAATACTTAATGAGCAACTCATTCAGAGTTGAGATCCTATAAGTGTCACACATTAAGGGTAAAGGATGACATTCTAAAGGAAGCATCATAATACAGGATGATGGAGTAGATTAATATAACAAAGTAATAATACCAAGCCTGACATTCAATATCAAATATCATTAATTTTATAATATTAAGTGACAGAAAAACATAATACCCTATAAGGGAAGACATCTAGAACCCCTACAAACAATCACCAACAGCATTCAACACAATTTTACAAGATTTCTAAACACAAAAAGAACTATGATTCAGAGAAAATATCAATCCACAGAAACAAACACAACGATGACATAGATGTTAGACTTAACAAAGACTTTGCAATAGTTATCATAAATGTGTTTAATAACTTAAATGAAAAATAGACATAATGAGAAAGGTAAACTTTTTAGGAAAAAAAAAAAAACTAAACTAAAAAACAAAGGTCCAAAGAAAATGAAAGAACTGAAAATCAAACTACTTAAAATGAAATGATCAATGAACAGCCTGAGCAGAAGACTGAAGATTATAGAAGAAAAGGTCTGTAGACTTGAGGTCAGATCAATACAATAATAAAAGAGGAAAATATATAGAAAAAAATCACTTTTGAGGAAATATGAAGTGATGAGCATGTATGCAATTAAACTCCTAGTAGGAAAAAAGAGAAAGAGTGGGAAAGTAGAAATATTGATAAATTAATTGCCAGAAACTCCAAAAATTTCTTTTAAAAAAACTACAGATCCAAGAAAAACAGTAACATCACAGCAGTAAAAGCACACTAAGGCTCATTTGAATAAAACTGAACATAATAGATAAAATTTTATAAGCAGCCAGAAAAAGAATAAATGCCTACTGCATGCAAGGAAAATAAAATAAAAGATAATTGACAATTGACATTTAATCAGAAGCAACGAAGAACAGAAGACGATGGAATTATATCCTCAAAGCAATTAAAACAATATATCAATCCAAAATTATATATCTAGTAGAAATGTTATTCAAAGCATGTAGACAAAATAGAGACATGTTATCTTGAAATCTGAAAGAATTTGTCATCATCAGAACAACACTATATAACATTCCAAAAGAAAGTCCTACTTGTGTATTGGAAATTATACTGGGGTTGGAGGGCAATCAAATCTACTGAGAACTAAATGCTTGGGGAAGAGTATCTATGGAGATAAATATTAAAGCTGACCTTCATATACTGTTCTTACTTTTATTTTAAATATGTTTTGCTATTGTAAGATAAAATGATAATTTGCAGTTTGGAATTTATAATACCTGTAAAAATAAATTATACGGTGAAATAGCAGGAGGATAAGGTAAAGGGAATTTTAGTTTGTAAGTTTATTATAGTTTTTGTAGTGTAGCATAATATTAACCTAATTAGCTTTTAATTAATTAGGAATATTCATTGAATTACCTGGATCAAACATTGGGAAAAGTTATAGAAAAAAGTCAATAAAGTAAATTAACTAGAACATTATTTAATTAAACTCTAATTCAAAAAAATGGCAAGACTAAGGGAAGCAAGAAAAACGGAAAACTAACCAGACAAATAGCAAATGAAAAAACGAATAAGTTAGGCTCAAGCCCTACCATATTAATAGTTAAATGAAATGGGAATTGACTAAATACCAATTAAGAAATGAATTCTAGACTAAAATTCAAGAGTTAAATCTATGCTGTCTTCAAGAGGTGATTTTAAAGTTTAAATATAGCTAGGGTAAAAGCAAACAGGATGGAAAAATATGAACCATGCAAGCAGAAACCATAAGTGAGATTTGAGAATTATACTAAATTTGGGAAATGCAGACCTCAGGATCTGGATTTTACAGCAGATTAGAGGAGATATTTACCATAAAGAATAGCAACAAAATGATAATGTGAATATAAAAAAATTTTAGAAATTTTATTTGCATGCATAGTTTACTTTTATGTTTCTTCCCATCGCCCTTTTCCTTCCTTCCTTCCTTTATTTTTTTAAATTGTGCTTGTATTCTTTGACCAGAACACTTTTTATTTTTTAATTTCTTATGTGTGTATTTTTCAAAATAGTTTGGATATTTTTATTTTTATTTATGCTAACATATGATGTGACATAATGTTTTTTAAATCTATTTATTTCTGTGTATTAAGGGGATACAAGTACAGGTTTCTTACCGACCTATATTGCACAATGGCGAAGTCCAGGCTTTTAGTGTACCTATCACCCAAATAGTGAACATTGTAACCAATCGGTAGTTTTTCAACCCTCATCCCTTTCCCACCTCCCCACGTGTTATTGTCTCCACTGTCTATTATTTCACTCTCCTCCCCCATATGTACACATTGTTTAGCTCCTTCTTATGTGGTATCTGAATTTCTGAGTTATTTTCTTGAGAATGGTCTCCAGTTCCATTCATGTAGTTGCAAAAACCTGATTCCATTCTTTATAATGTCCAAGTAGAATTCTATGGTGTGTATGACCACATTTTCTTTATCCAGTCCTCCGCTGATATGGACACTTAGGTTGATTTTATATAGTTGATATTGTGAATAGTGCTCTGATAAACACATGAGTTCAGGTATCTTCTTAATATAATGATTTTGCTCTCCTGGGTATGTGCTCAGCAGAGGGATTTCTGAATCAAATGGAAGTTCAAGACTATTTTTTAAATTCATTCCTAAAAAGCCCTTAGGTGAGACTAAAGTAATAGGTGGCAGGTATCAGCCCAGAAAATAGTGTTGAAGTAAGACAGATTGTGTCCATATTGGTATGTGTTCATACCGATGTGGAGTGGTTGAAGCTCAGCATGGGCATTTGGAACACTAGTGTGGTGAGAATTGTATTCATCAGGATATGCAGCACCTGGGCATGCTGTGTAAGACAGTCGGGATGGCAGCAACATGGGTAGAAGGATGCTGATGATGGTAGTAGCAATGTGACTTATAGACTGGAGTCTAAATGGGCTGATCAAAACAACGTGAGAGTACTTGGCAACAGCAGCAGCTCCATGGAGGTTGTTGGATTTTAAGTGGGGTTAGGAAGATATAATAGAGGGGGTTGGGATCATCAGCATCCATTCATGGGATATTGGCATTCATGACTGGGGTCACAATAGAGTCTGGTTAGGAGGGCAACAGTGATAAGATGTGATATGAAAAACTCAGCATCACATTTGTTAAACTATCCAGGCAATTGATAAACTTTAATGGGGAGGACATTAGCTGATAGTAGTGCATCCGTATTAACTTTTTGATTCTGATAGTTGTGTCATTGTTAAGTGTGGGCAGGTCCTTGTTGGAATTATACTTTAAAGTATTCAAGGATGATGAGGTATAAAGTCATATTCAAAATTATCAGAAAAACTACTAGTTGTGCTATCTTTGCAACTTTTGTCAGCTTGAAATTGTTTCATAATAAAAAGGAAATAATTAAAATAAATTTAAAATTATAACCAAAATAAATGCAATAAAAAATGAAAATAAACCATTACAATGAAAAAGCAAGTCAAAGACCAGAAGGAAATAATATTTCAATGCATATGTCTGAAAAAAAATCTGGTATTTAACTGGCTATTGTAACTCTCCTATCAGAAAACTAACAACTAAATTAAACCAGGATAATAAATATATTAATAGGACCTTCTTAAAAGGGGATATATTTATAGCCACAAAAGCACATACAAAGGTGTTCAACATCATTAGTAACACCACCATTAGAAAAAAAATTAAAGTGGGCTATTACTTCACTCCCACAACAATGGTTAAAATTATGGAAGTCTGACCACACAGTGTTGGTGAGAGCACAGATAAGCTAGAATTATCATAATTAACGAGGAGTAGAATGTTTAAATGGTGCCACACCTTTTGGTAGTGTTTTTTTAAAGATAAAGGTAAACATATACCTAACCCAAGTAGTACACTCTACATCTATATCTATTAATAGAAGGCATGAAAACATACTTTAAGATCTGTACAAGAATATTTATAGCAGCTCTCTTCTTAATAGCACAAAGCCAGAATCAATGAGAAAAAATTTTATCATCGGGAGAATGAATAAACAAGCTGTGGCATGTTCACATACTAGAATACTATTCAATGAGGAAAAATATGGAAGTACCAATATCTAAAACAACAAAGATAATATTTTTTAAAATGAAGAAGAAAACAATGTGGGAAATAAGTCAGGCATAAAAATACATACTTTATAATTCCATTTATATGTAGTACAAGAACAGACGAAGTCAAACTGTGTTGATAGAAACATAAACAGCAGTTCCTTATTGAGTAGCAAATTGACTGAAAGGGGCCATGAAGGAATTTCTGGCAGAAGAAAGTGTTCTATGTATTACCCAGGAAGTTGTTTACATGAAGGTATGCATTTGTTAAAATCTCATGAAAGTGTATAGTTAAAACCTGTACATTTCACTGTACATAAATATTGTCTCAATTCAAGCCAATTAAGCCTAATATTGTACTGTGTGCCAAGAATCTCCTTATGCATAAGATATGGGCCCTCCGCTGAAGTGTTCTTCCCAACTGAAAGAGCACCTGCAGGATAAAAACCTTAGGGATCCACTGTCCAATAAATCAAGCCCTGGATTCACAGAGATGTAAATATTTGAACTGAGCACTGAAGTGTTAGTGGAATCTGGCAAAATCATTAAAATGCAAAAATTGATCAAGGGAAATACATTGAGAAGAGGTAAATGGATCAGGCTTGAGAATGAGAGATCTAACTTTTGACCTGTGAGTAGGGGAGTGTGAAGGGATGGGGAGAACCCAGGGACTTTATTAAAAAATGTCAGAGTAGAGACTTGGGCTACATTTCTTGAAGAAAAAAGAAGAAGAAGAAAGAGAAGATAATTTTTAAAGAGAAAAAAAATGAGTTTGTTTGCTCAAGCGGAGATTTTTCAAGTCATATTAGGGATTTTTCCCTAACGCCAATGTTCGTGGTTATTAGAAAGAGATTCCACAACCCTGGCTGTAAAGTACATCTTATTACAGGAAGAAAGTTTTAATTCCCCCGAACAAGGATTCTCCAAGATGTTTAAGGCCATTGGGATGAAGTTCTGCTTTGTCAGTCAGGAACATTTCCCAGAGATAATGTGCTCCTGCAGTGTCTCAAATTTCCTTGAAACTTAACTTTCTCAGACCAATCACCTTCTACTTCAGAGATTTAAAAATGATTGACTTGGAGATGTCTTCCCCTTACTCCCTCAGGCCACAGATAGGCAGGAGCCTGGAATCCCTCACTGCACATAGGCCCAAAGTAACCTCAAAGTTCTCACGGTTGAGCTCCAGGCAGCTGCTTGCAGGCAACCAAGGCAAAGTGAAGATATAATAATGGCAATGATATTACAAATAAGAATAAAAATAATGACAATAATATTCATAACAAACAACAATGAATAGCTTGCCTGGATATAGGAATGGTTTGGCCAGGTTTTAAGAACTCACATGGATCATCTAATTTAGTTTTCACATTAACATTTCAGGTTCATCTTGCCATTACTCTTAATTTTCAAATATGACAATTGTGCCACAAAGCTTTTTGTTTTTTCGTTTGTGTGTTTTGCTCAAGATTACACAATCAGGATGTAAACTACCCTCATGGGCCATAATAATTACATTACAAATAATAGATAATTTAGTTTTAGCTTTGCAGAAAATATGCAGATTTTATAGAGTTCTTATATGTTTCATACTGAGGTTTACCTACTGTTAATATCTTTCATCTCTGTGGTACATTTTTCACATCCAACAAACCAGTATGGGGACCTTCTCATTAACACAGTCCATAAGGTATTCAGATTTCTTTAGTTTTTATTCCTTATCTTTTTTCTCTTACAGAATTCCATCCAGGATAACCCAATATATTTAGCTATCATGTCACCTCAGGCTGAGGTAACACACCTTTTGGCTGTGACAGTTTTTCGCATCCTCCTTGCTTTTGCTGACCTTGACAATTTTGTGTTTTGTAGAATATTCCCCTCTTGAGATGTGTCTGATGTTTTCCTATTAATTAGGAAATTGTCTGGACAAAGATCATGGAAGTATAATGCCATTTGCATCACATATTAGCAAAATACTGTTAGCATGACCTACGACTGTGGACGTTAATCATCTAGTCGAGGAAGTGTTTATCAGTTTTTTCCACTGTCAAGTCACTCATTTGTTTCCCCTTTTCTCTGAGTAGTGTGTGTGTGTGTGTTTGTGTGTGTGTGTTTGTGTGTATGTAGGAATGTCACTATATGTGACTCACACTTAAAGGCGCATGTTTCTGAAAACTATTTTATGTACCTATGCAGATTCTCTACATGTCACTGGGTCCAGGCTCTCCAGGGGATCCCAGCTCTTACTTGTTTTATTTGTCTTCCACTTACTTGTATTGCCCTCAGCCTCTTTAAGCTGCATTTATCTTTCGTTAACTAAGGCATCTTTTGCTGACCAATTTGAAATGTATGGTCAACTTATTGACATCATTACTAAGGAGGTCTGGGATCCAGTATTTGCTGACATTCCTTCTCTGGAATAACTCAGCATCCTTTGAAAACTTCTGGCACTAAAAAGAAATCACATTTTGTTCTAATTATGCACTTACATGACATCTCTTATCTTAAATGTATGTCCTTTTGTCAAAGACCATCACTTCCAAACAAAAAAAGATCTGTGAGAGAAATTGGAAGGCTTTTTCATATCTCTAAATGATCAAAAGAGTCCTGACTGTTTCCACATCTCAGCTATTATGACTAATGCTACCATAAACATGGAAATGTAAATATCTCTTCAAGATCCTAATTTTAACTCTTTTGAGTAAATACCCAGATATAGGATTGGTGTATCATATGTTAATTCTATTCTTAATTTTTGAATGAACCTCCTTCCTGTTGTCCATGTGGCTGCCCCATTTTACATCCTTACCACCATGTACCCATTTTTTTTTTTTACATTCTTGACAATTGTTTTCTTGTTTTTTGTTTTTTGTTTTTTTTTTTTTTAACAATGGCCATCACATGGTTATTATTAGGTGTTAGGAAAACACTTTGTTTTAACATGAAATAATAAGATATTGTTCTAATATCTAATAATAAATAATAGTGAAGTGACTGGATAAATAAAATGTGGTTTATATGTACCAAGAAGTATTATTCAGCCTTAATAAAGAAGGAAATCCTGTTATGTGTGGCAACATGGATGGGCATTGAAAACATTGTGTTAAGTGAAATAGTCAAAGAAGGACAAATAATGCTTAATTCCACTTTCTTGGAGTATTTAAAGCAGTCCAAGTCAAAGAAGCAGGGTGCAGAATGATGGTTTATAGGGGCTGGGGGAAGAAGTAAATGGTGGGTTGTTTTTCAATTGGTATACAGGTTCAATGATACAAGATGAGTAAGTTCTAGAGATTTGCTGCACAACATTGTGCCTGGGGTTACCAATATTTTATTGTACACTGAAAAGTTTAAGAAAGTAGTCATCATGTTAAGTGTTATTACCCCAAAGAAAAAGAAAAGAATCTTGTATGCAATGGATTGAACTATGCCAATAATGTTTAACCTATCAATTCATGAGGTTAACAAACATTAGGTCACCTTTGGATGTTGCTAAGGCACAAATATTATCATAAAAAATAATAATTATGTTTAAAACACGGAGAGATATGTAAAATAAGATTGGCAAAATGATCATATTACTGAATCTAAGTGATCGGTGCATAGGGTTTAATAAATATACTTTCTAATTTTGTGTATTATCAAAATATTCTATTATAAATAGAAATGAAAGAAAGGGAGAGAGAAAGAAAGGAAGGAAGAAAGAACAGAAAGAAAGAAAAAAAGAAGGAAGGAAGGAAAGAAGGAAGGAAGGAAGGAAGGAAGGAAAAAACAAAAGCAAGGGACCCTTTTTTATGCTCAATGTTGCATTCTCAAAGAATAAACTGGCACACAGTAAATGCTATATAAATATTTAAATACCTGAATTAAACTGATACTAATTCATATAACCATGTCAAATTCAGCTAAGTACATTTTCTATGTGCAGACAGTTAAATTAAAAATAAACCTACTGGCTCTAATATATGCTACTAGAAAAAAAAAAACCCTAGGTAGCAAGGATTAAAGATGAAAACTAAAACTAAAACATAACAAGGAGTGATGTTTGCTATAATACAAAAATCTGGGCGCAGTGACTCATGCCTGTAATCTCAACACTTTGGGAGGCTAAGTCGGGTGGATCACGAGGTCAGGAGTTTGAGAGCAGCTTGGCCAACATGGTGAAATCCCATCTATACTAAAGCTGCAAAAATTAGCTGGGCGTGGTGGCACATACCTGTAGTCCCAGCTGCTTGGGAGGCTGAGGCAGGAGAATTGCTTGAACCTGGAAGGCAGATGTTGCAGTGAGCCAAGATCGAGCCACTGCACTACTCAAGTCTGAGTGACAGAGCAAGACTACACCTCAAAAACAAAACAAAACAAAACAAAACACTCGAAACTTGTGTTGTATAAAAGTTGTTCTTTTGTAAATTTCAAAGATGGGCACTGAGGGATGTCTTTAGTACAAATGCAGAGCAACAAGTCATGCTAGAATACGGTATGGAATATATGAGTGAAATGATTAAAGTATCAAAAAATAATAACAGCAATAATCTTTAATTTTTATTTTTCCCTGGAAAACAAGGTTTTGTTATTTGTAGCTGTAGCCACAACCTGGAAGCAAAAGGGAGGGTGGGAAAGTCCTGGAGGGTCCGGGTGTCTCCTGGCCCTCAGCAGGCAGAGTACAAAGGCTACTCAGGGGCCAGTGAGGCATTAGTGCGGAAACCAAGGCAGCAGCACTAACCCTGGTGCCCCTCTCAGGCGGGGTGCCTGGTAGACCACGGGCGATCTCTGTAGCATGAGTGAGGACCAGTCCCTGGGGATGGGACTCTGCATCCCTAGGCCATGGCGGGGCCGTGAATCAGAGAACAAGGGGTGCTGAGGTGGGGTTGGGAATGGAATAACAGATGTGGGAGTGGGTGATCTAAGTGTGTGTGGTTCAAGATGAGGCATGGACTACAGTCTGAAGAGGACCCTTCCTCGCCTGGGTCTTGGGTCCAGCAGCAAGGCAGTTCTCACAGAACACATGGCCTTCTAAAGGGAAGCAACTGCTGTCTTCTGCCTCACTTGAGAGGGGCTTCCCACAGTCCTCACATTTGTAAATCTTTAACTGACTTGATATCCTTATGGAAATATCCCTGAAGTCTGAATATCTGAACTTAAGTCTCTGATTGACTACTGGTTACCTGTGAGCTTGTTAGAAGGACTAACTTCTCTGATTATCTTTTCTGTCTTGCCTGTAATCCCCCTTTGAATATGTAATAAATCCAACTTCATCTGATTTAGTGTCTATCAATCACCATAAAATTATATACAGTAAAAACAAATGACCCATTTGATGACAGCCCCATTGAAATTGTCCATGGAACAGTACAGTGAAAAATGAAATAGAAAGCTGTTAGATACTGAATTAATATAAATAAATTACATGGAATTAATTAAATTATTGATTAAAAATTATATGCTTAACATATTGACCTTTTTGAACAGAGATCTTTGGTCATCAGTCTCCAAAATGCTCCCATGTGTGTAGCTTCTTGGTACCCAGATCTTTGTGCAGCTCTCCCTGAGTGGAGAGGGCTGACCTGCATGACCAACAGCATATGGAGGACAGTGCCACTGTGACTTGTAACTCTAAGACCCAAACGATGTGTCTTCCACCTTCCTGTCTCTTGAATTGCTTGCTCTGGCAGAACCAGCTACCATGTCATAAATATGCTAATGCATCTGTATGGCCTGGTCCTTACGCAAGATACTGGAGTCTCCGTAAATGACCAGCACCCATTTCCACGCATGTTCATGGATTGCTTAGAAAGTGTCTCCTTCGCTCACAGAAGTCCTCAGTTGACTGCAGCCCTGGCCGATCACTTGAGACCTCAAGATCAAACCACCCAGCTAACATGCTACCAGATTTTTGACCCAGAGATGTCAGATGTGTGATATTATCAATGCTTAATGTTTTAAGACACTAAATTTTGAGGTAATTTCTTATGGAATAACAGACAAGTCAAACAAGATCTAAAATATGATTCATGGGCTGGACCCAGTGGCTCACATCTATAATTCCAGCACTTTAGGAGGCTGAGGTAGGTGGATCACCTGAGGTCAGGGGTTCCAGATCAGCCTGACCAACATGTTGAAACCCTGTCTCTAATAAAAATACAAAAATTAGCCGGGCGTGATTGCAGGCCACTGTAATCCCAGCTACTCAGGAGGCTGAAGCAGGAGAATTGCTTGAACCAAGGGACGGAGGTTGCAGTGAGGTAAGATCATGCCACAGCGCTCCAGCCTGGGTGACAGAGTGAGGGTAAACATAAGATAAAACACAATTCACAGATCTATTCTGTGGAAAACTGAATAGCATAGTGCAGTGCATTTGTGTAACTCAAAGTTATTGATGGATAATTTATATACGACAAAACACACACATTTAAAATGCACATGTTAGTGAGTTTTTACTAATGAGTACACCTGGATAGCTGTCACCATTATCAAAATATCGAATATTTTTATTACTTGGTAGAGTTACCTTCTACCCATTTCCAACTTCCACTTTATCTAGCCTCCAAGCCAATCTGCTCTCTCTCACTAGATATTATATGTGAATTTTCTAGATCTTCATAGAAGTGGAATCAAATGGTATACTATTTGTATTCAAATATTGCGGGTAGTTTATTTCCCTCAAAGTAATGTTTTTGAGGTTCATTCGTGCTGTGTGGATCAGTAGCCCATCTCCTTGTTTTGACAAATAGTATTGTATCCCATGAGCATATCCTATCTTTTCTGTACAACCTCTTAGTGAACATGTGAGGTTTCCAGGTTTGGGTTACTATAGATAAATGTACAATTTGTTGCACAGACATATATTTTTATTTACCTTGTGTAAAACACCTAGGAATGTAATTGATTGGTTACATGGTTGGGGTATGTTTAAAAGATAGTGCCAAGATATTATCCAAACATTCCATTTTGAATTCCCTCTAGCAATGTATGAGTTCCAGTTCCTCTGTGTTCTCATCAATTCTTTGTATTGTGGGGTTTTTACAATTTTATTTTATTTTATAAGTTCCAGGATACATGTGCAGAATGTGCAGGTTTATTATATAGGTAAACGTGTGCCATGGTGGTTTGCTGCACCTATCAACACATCATCTTCCTTTTTTTTTTTTTTTAAGTTTATTTATTCTAATGAGTGTGCAGTGATATTTTATTGTGGCTTTAGTTTCCATTTCCCTAATGATTATTAAAGTCAAACATCTTTCACATATTTAGTGTTCATTCATTTTGACAATTTATAAACACTTTTGTCAAACAGTTTCTATTTTTAGAAGATTGTTTTTCTTTTTCTTGTAGAATTGTAAGAGTTTTGTATACACTCTGGAAACAAGTTATTTGTCAAATATATGTGTTGTGAATAATGTCTCCCAGTCTGTGACTACCAGTGTATTTTTCTAGTAATGTCTTCTGATGGGCCAGAGATTTTAATGTCAATGTAATCTAATTCATTCTTGTTATTTTATGTTTATTGCATTTCATATTCTGTCTAAAAAATATTTGTCTACTCTCACATTGCAAAGGTATCATCCTATGATTTCTCCCAACAGTTTATGTTTATTTTTTATTCATGCTTGACACAAACTAATGAGTTCTAGTAGTTCAAAGTTTAAAAAAATACAAGTAGTTCATGTATTACTTAGGTAGCCTTGGGAAATTTTTTATTGTTCTGAAAGCGAGGTGTTTCATCTCTATAACTGAGATTATAATATTATCCATATCTTCCTTAAGAGTTGTTAGAAAACTAAACATTATACAGACCAAACAAGTTTTGGTAACTTACATAAGCTATAACATGAATGACATTATGATAAGCAGTATCAATAACCAGAATATGTTGCTGGTTAATTAAAACATAAACACCATTTTTCCCTGTGCTCATCTCTGCTCTCTCTTTCTCTCTCTCTCTGTTACCATTTATACATCGCAGTCTTTACTGTTCATTTCTGAATTTAACCATATAAGAGATGCAATAAAGAGCTTCTGAACCACAGACATAGTGTTTTATATTTCACATAGCTATAAACATTTCAACAATCATTTCTTGAGTAACTATTATGTATAAGACCCACAGTTAGGGATATACCTTACTACATTCTTTTAGAAAAAAAAAAGTAGTCTGTTTGTACTCACCTCTTAATAAACTGTATGTCTGCTATCAGCTCAATACTACTGAGGGTTCCTTTGATCAGATTTCCATGGAAATGCATTTTAAGTAACCATAACTCTCGTTTCTTGGCCAGCTCCCTAATTACTGCAACTAACTTGGCCCTCTATTTCTTCTTTTTATGTTCCACTCCATTAAGAAGGAAGATAATATTTTCTGGACTGATGAAATTAAATTCACCCATATTTCCCCAGTCATCATAAATTTTACAAAGAGTTCATCTAATCAATTTTTGGCACGAGAATGACAGTACTACACTAGATAGTGCCATTAAGATGAAATAGTCATGCTGTTGAATTAGAGATACTTATATTAGGTAGGCTAAAATTGAGTTTGGCTTTTATTATACTCATTCTTCTAGCCCTTAAAGAGATGTTTTGCAAGGATGGTCATTTAACTCACATAAATATTTCTCTTAGTGTGGAAAAGAAATCTTATTTTCCAGGAGTCTTCAAACAGAGATGTTATATGAAAACTGACTTTATAAACTTAATGTAGAGATTGTCAAACGATGCAATGAACACCTTCTAGCTAACCTAGCACACGAAATTCCAAATGCAATAGTTGAGCACACAATCTACCTCATTGACACATACCTAATACTGACAGAACCAAAGGTATGTCCATGGTCACTTTTAGATTCTAGAGTTCCAACTTCCAATTTCTTCTAGTAAATGTGAATTAAATACTTACTGTGTGTAGACACCTACTAGGTGTTGGAGGGGCTATGGAAATGCATGAGACAGAGTACCTGCCTATTAAGAGTTACATCTCCGAAATAAAAGCAGGGTCATTTACAAATAAACCACAGTGCCATAAGCAATTGCATAAATCCAAAGAACAATTACTAGAAATAGTATTCTGGAACACTACCAGTTCAGAGCCAGCCTTTCTATAAGTGAATCATCATCAAAACGGGATGATTAAAGAGGTAAACCAGGTAAATCCTGAAAAACAATCCCAATCCTAAAAACTAGGACCTGAGTTCTTTGGCTTAATTCTTTGGGTATTATGCAGTAAAGGGAGAACTTGCACACCACTTATCTATAGGGTATACTTTGAGTGCTAAGATGGGAAACACGAAGGATGCTGTATGTAAGAGAAACTAAATACAGAAGCCAGATCAAGAAGTGAATGTAAAAAAATGAGTTACCAATGAAAAGGAATTAGGAAGAGAAGATTTGTCTTGTCATAAAGAAATGAAAAATAAATTTAGGAAATCAACAAACACAAGGAGATTCTGTGTAATCACTGGAGTGAAGAACCCAGAGAAAACACCTGCATATAAACAGAAAATTGTAGAGTATTTTGAAAAGTTGACTTCTGCTTCACAATTGACTATACAGAGATACTGATTACACGGTATACAGAGATACTGACTGTACAGATGCAGATTATACAGAGATACTTTATGATAATTGATGAATCAGGAGTCACCTACTGAAAGCCAAGATTCAGATCACATTTTGTGAAACTGTTTGGGAAAACTGAGAAAAAAATTTTATAATAGATATGGAAAAAGTGTCTGAACCAAGGACCTATCAGAATAATGAAGTTGCTTATTGTTTTTTGGTTTCTCATAAGACTTCCCATGGCTCAGGTAGATTAGATAATAATTTTATTACTAAGTTTTATTCATTTACTGAATAGAGAAATGTTAAAAAACCTTCTTTCTGTACAGCACTAACTAGATTTGGGGATAAAGGCATTAAAAAACAGACATGCTACCTTCAGAGCTTACAGTGTAGAAGAGAAAACAGGCTTACCAAACCACGATGCTGTTACTTGGTTAGAGTTGTGTTGTTCATTATGAGGGAGAAGTGTGATGCAACGTGCAAGCTTATAAAGTGAAGAGGAACCAGAATGATTGAGAAAGACCAGCAAGAACTGTTTGAGGATATGATTTGAAGCTGAAGTCTCAATTCTTGGAAGGACCTCAGAAGTCAAATGCCCTGTGGCTATAAGGATAACAGACATAGTGATCGATGAATAAGGAGGTCAGGAGGTTCTGTAGGGAAGTGGTCAGAAATGAAGTTGAGACGTAGGTAGAATTCAGATCCCTAGGGCCTTATATGTAGAACCAAACATTTTGTATTTATTCCAAGTTTTAGAGGAGGCTAATAGAGGTTTAAAATTGAGTATTTTGCATGATGCAATTTATGTTTTACTATTATCATTTGGCCAAAGTGTACATAATGAACTAAAAAAGCTCAAGAGAGTTTGGTGATAGATCACATAGGAGGTTCATCAACATTGAAGAGAGATAATGCAAGCTTGGGTTTGAGTGTTAGGAGTGAATACAGGGAGAAATAAATGAATGGATTAAAAAGTAAAGCATGAGGAAATTGATTAATAAATGGAGCCTGAGGGAGGGAGGACAAGTTTTCAAGAGGCATGTGCTAGTTTCTGGCTTATATGACTAAAGGTTGTTGGTACATCTTAATTGTAGCTAATTTGCAAAATATGCAATATTATAAATAACAAGACAAAAATTAACCTAGATTCTACTAGACTACCACCGTAAACATTTTTTCTTTCCATAAATATGTACTTCTTAATAAAATTAAGGGCTTATGATAATTTTATATTTTAGTTTTTGACATACTGTAAGCTTCTGAATATCATAAAGAATACCACAAAATCATGATTTTAATGGCTTATGCTAGCTTATGAAAGTATAATTTATGACAAAATAGTCACTTTTTATTAGGCTTTCTGAGTAATTCCAAATTTTTTAGACTTATAAATTTTAATGTTACTGTAAACATTCTTGTGTACCAACTTTGTAAACATCTTTGAATGTTTTCTTTTTATTAAATCAGGAGACAAATTATCTGGCTAAGGCATTTGCTTTATTACAGCTCTTTCTATGCTGCAAAGTCTTCCTCAGAAAATCTTGTTCCAAGTTGCAATTCCACCAGCAAAGTACAAGAGCATGCATTACAATGAGGTCACCAACACGGCTTTTAATATATGTACATGTTCTTTGTCAACTCATAAGTGGAAAGTGTATTCACAGGTCAAAGGTTCATGTTCCAGGAAGAGACACTCTCAAGCCCCCCTTGGGTCAGCAGGCCTGTGAAAATCACTCCTGTAGGTGGAAAAAGCTTTTTGTGAGGAGGAAAAAAGTGTGTGACTGAACAGAATCCTTTTTAAAATGTTTAAAATGGTTAATGTTGGTAAAAAACTACAAAATCCCAATATACCTTTCTATATACACCATGTGGAGAAAAAATAAATACAAATTATTGGAAAATGTTTTTTCTCTTGTTATTACAACTATATGGGACAAGCAATATAAAAATTCCAAATATGACATTTTCAGCTAAATCATTATTTTAAAAAAATCTGCTAAGAGAAGAGAATTCTGTATATAACATAGACTATTTTATAAGATTGTTCACTATAATCATTGTGGTTCAAAAATATTGTATTTGATGACAACTCCCACTTTATTGAATTTACAAGTAAAAGAACCTCTGATTTTTTGGGGTACCAAAATCTAAGTTAGTTTTATTAATTAAGAAGTCAACAGCTAGTTTATATAAGCTCAAATAATTGAGATTATTCAGAGAAAGAAGGATTTAGGATATTAAAAATATAGATTGAGGTTGACAAAAGGTTCTTCAAGGTGATCCTAAAAATTATTTTCTTGTGTCCTTAGAATCCCCATCCCCATTAGTTCTTTCTTGTCTTTTCTCAAATCTGCTAAATACCCACGAAGAGCCCTTCCTAGACTCTGGATGAATCCTAAAAATAGACTCATCTGCCTGTTTTCCTCTCCGAGACCTGTAGTAACAAATTATCACAAAGTTAATGGCTTAAGACAATACAAATTTTCATATGAAGGTCAGATATCCAAAATGAATTTTATAGGGAGACAATCAGCATATTGGCAAGACTATGTTCTTTCTAGAAACTCCAGGGGAGGATTACATTTTATTTTATATATATGTGTGTGTATATATATATATATATACTATATATATATAGTATATGTATATATATAGTATATATATGTATATAGTATATGTTTTTATATATAATATATATATATAATTTTATTTTTTGCCTCTTCCACCTTCTAGAGGTTTTCCATATTCCTTGGCTCCTGGACACATCTCTACAATCTCAGCTTCCATTGCCACACTGCCCTCCTGACACCAATATATTACCTTATAGTCCCTTTGGTACTATAAGGTAATATATTTGCAGATTCCAGTGATTAAGATGTGGGCATCTTTGGGATGGGATATTTTTCTACCTTTCACATTGCCAATGCACTGAGCAACCAGTGTTTACAAAGCAGGGCACAGATCCCCCAGACATGGGCGTCCTCATCCAGACTCCTGCTGCTCCAGCTCCCAGGCACCATGCTGCTGCTGTAGTCATCTTGATCTTGACCACTGGATTCTCCCACTTTCACAACTTTGTGATGATTATTCAATTTTTCTGCTTCAGACATTGGCTTATCTCTCCAAGTGGCTGTTGCATTTCTTCTCAGAGTAAATCTGCAGCCTGTTCCTCCCCCAGTTCATCTGTTTTGAAGTCCCTGATCCAACCCAGGCATTTACCTCTGTAACTGAGATAAACACCAGGGCTCATCTTGAATGAGGCAAGAACTTACATACATTGATTGTACCCAGAGTACTCACGGGCCCAGAGGCACCTGTTGTCCCATAAGTTCCACCACTGGGCATTTTTCTGCCTTCACTCCATATTATTTTGCTCCAGTTTTCTCTTTTGGATATCATTAACTGGAGCCCTGAAACCAACCTGTCCTTTTCTATCCTCTGCAGTTACTGGCCTGGAGTCTGCTTAAACTGGAAAACAAACAAACAAACAAAAAAACCCAATCAAACTAAAAGGCATGCATTGACCAACAACTTCAAAGGTGTATGTTGGAAATCTCTACTTTTATGTCCCGCCCAAAATATCAAATACTTGAGATAGTTGCTCTTGCTTTTAACTCAATTGTGGCCTAGTATATCCCTATTTTTGGGCATTGTAAAACTTTCTCATATTTTCTAAACTTTTTTAATATTATCAAATTATGCAAATACTATAACAACCTTCTGGATATTAAGGCAAATGTTATTCATTACACTTAAAGTAGAAAATGGATTCAGAAAAATTGAGTGACCAGCCCAAAGTAGCACTGCTAATAATTATCGTAGGAAATTGATTAAGGATTTCCATGTATTCTCTAATGCAAATCAAGTATTTACTTATTTAAAACCTTCTGCCTAAATTCTTATATACATACAAGTATAATTAGCAATATGACTATGTGTGGTAGTGAGGTTAAACAGAGTTAATCTACATCCAAATATAGAAGCACTTCATATAAAAACACATGATGTTTGTTTTAGTTGCTATTATAACTGTAAGAATAGTATACACATTTTTTTTTATTGTCGGATTTGCATTGAATGCACATTTTTATAAAGTGCTGGGAAAATAAAATAGTACAAATATCTAACCTAAAGTGAAGAAGATTTCAAAGCAATACCTATTTCTGATCAATGCTGACATACCACATCTTAATTTTTCTCCACTATGCTTTGAGAATCTCCTCTTCTGTCAGCTATTTCTGTAGCTATTCTAGAGATTCAGATCTATGTGTTAATGCTATTGACCTAGTGTTCTGATTCCCAGAATCTGATGCTAGCATAGACATCTGAGAAGCCAAACCCTCCTGCTTCCCGGTACCCATTCTTCCCATGCGGATGAATATCAGGAAATGGCTCGATCACATTTCATGGCTCCAGCCAATTACAGTTACCACAAGTAGGCCTGCCCAAGTGACAATTTACAGTTTTAATGGGGCTGGCATTAGGCTGGTAGTCTTGACAACACTGTCAATATTGACCAGAAACATCAAAGCTGTATTACAATTCTGGGCTATCTGAATGCAATGTTAATGTTTGTTCACCCTCCAGTCTGCAACCATTGGCAAGTTCTAAAATTCATTTTTCTGTTATCTCAGCAGTCATCATGTCTCTTCAACTTTTCAATTGAAGATGGGCTAGCTTGCTGTCATGTTTCTTTCTAATGTAATTGGATATTCATTTTATGTCAGGATCAGCGTGGTATATTTGCAAGGATGTTGACCTTGGAATAAGAGAAAAAGTTTGGGATCTGACCTCACCACTTAACTAGAAGCCTGCCCTTCCACTACTCACTGCCTCCCTGAACCTTAGATTTTTAATGTGTCAGATAAAGAAAATAAAAACTATTCTCCCTATTTTAATAAGGGTATCATACAACTCAAAAATATTTATGTGGGGATGGAGGCAGCAAACCACATTGTCATGTGTGAACCTATGCAACAATCCTGCATGACCTGTACAGGTACCCCAGAATCTAAAGTACAGTAAGAAAAAACATTTATGTGTCATTCATTTATAACCCATAAGGTCTTCATATGTAAAAGACTGGGAAAGAACAGCTAATTAGGAAAATGAAACCTGGCTTCTAGAATATTCTTTGTAACTCTTTGGAGTATACCCTTGGCAAAGTCCCTTGGGCTTTCTTTCCTTATCAATAAAAATGGAAGGAAACATTTAATAGTCCCCAGAGTGGCTTTCAGCTCCAATATTCTAGTTTTCGAAGTTATATATGTTATTTTTTTAGATGTAAGCTCTGCATTATGTATTAACACTTTTGCTGTTCTCTTCTAAATGACTATTTGCCAATTATTTCACACCTCCAATACACATATGTTTTATCTATTTTCTTCCAGCATGTTTTTTCATGAGACATCACATTTTATAAGCATCTATTTTTTGCAAAATCTATTAAATCCTCTTCTATCGTTTTTTCTTTCTTTATATTCATAACCCTTCCAAATTAAATAACACTGGCACATTTAATTTAGCAGACATCTACTTTTTTCTTGGTGATAAGCTACATGAAAAGAGGTATAGTACCTGAGATTTCAAAGCGAGAGTAAATAGCATATTAATACAATTCACAAATTATACTAAACTCTAACATATAGCAAGCAACAGAGTAAATAAAGACATAGTACAAATGGACTTTGAGGAGATAGAAACTCAGAGAGATAATAGCAACATTGGATTTAGTAAAAAACAAATTCACTAAGAGATACATGTTATTTAAAAATAAAAAACTTACTATAGGGGAAGATAGGGTGAGGGCGCGTGTAGGGAAAGTTGCATTATTTACATTAGCAGCCTGTATTTATGAAACAATTCTATAGGTATGACGGAAGAATTGGAGCACATCACTATGTTTCTCTCATTGCATTCATTTACTAGGGCACTGAGCGAACAGCCATCAAATGCTCATCCTCTGCTTAGTACTGCCACTAATCTAAGTCCTGAAAGTAAGAACTAAGTAGGGCACAATCCTTCTTTTTCTAGCAAGCTCACAGTCTTCAGGGGCTGATGGACAGGCACAGAGTTATTGTACTGTATGATAAAAACAAAAACACAGGCATTTATAACATGTATTAGAAACGTAAGTAAATGAGTGAATTATTGGTTTATACATCATCCTAGAAACTTGAGTTGAAGCTTGCCAGATGGACAAATTGCAGAGACAGAAAGAAAGATTTCCAGATGGAGCACACAACAGAAAGCAGCCCAATCCTCTTCTTTTCTTAGCCCCCATCCCACTGCAGACCTTCACCTTTGTAAGTCAGATGTAATAATTGATTTCCTGTAAAATATATAGCAGTTTCTGAATTAGCAGTGTTTATCTTTCCTCCATGATGGAGCAGTCTTGTTTGGAGACCCTCCCCCTTTCTACTTGTCTGGAAAACATTATTTTCTTATTTAAAATACTCTGCCAACAAATTTCATAGAGATCTATCTCCACCATTGAATACACCTGAATCAGGCTGCATAGGTTTTCTACCTTCTTCTCCTGAAATATTTACATTTCTTCTGCACTAGGGTAAATTGCTAACCCCTTACTTCCATTCCTGCATTTTCTACTAGTTTGTGATATTTTGAAGTATAGAAGCTGGAATTTATTTACAAGACATTTTGAGATGTGTAGCCTCAGACATAACCTGTAGTAGGAGCAGAATCAATGTTTGCTGAATAAGTGAGAGAAGAATAGGCATATTCTGTCTAGCAAAAACTGAAAAGCAGCTGGAGGGATGCTGAGGCAGAAATGTGGTTTAGTGCCTACACCTTAGGCAGAGCATGTGTGTATGGTACCTGTGAATCAAGTAAAACTGTAACCTAGATCTGTCTTTTTTTTTTTTTTTTTTTTTTTTTTTTTTTTTGAGATTGAGCCCTGCTCTGTCACCTGGGCTGGAGTGCAGCAGCACGATCCTGTCTCACTGCAACCTCTGCCTCCCAGGTTCAGGTAGCTCTCCTGCCTCAGCCTCTTGAGTAGCTGGCATTACAGGTGCACACCACTGCACCCAGTCTCTGCTGTTAATTAATCATAGAGCTTCAGGCAATTCACTGTATCTCACCAATCAACAATAGCATGGAGATAGCCCCTCAGAGTTTAGTTACAGACTAAACGGAATACTGTATTTTAAAATGGCACAATACCTGTTGTGTTACAGGTAGTCTGTACAATTAATTTCCTAACCTCTTTTAGTCTTGACCCTAATATGGCCAGGCTTCTATGGCACCCTTTTCAAATACCTGAGAGATGTATCAGCCATGTGGATGCAGTCTCAGAGTTGCCAAGAAAGCAAGACAGGATAGTGAGGTAGGATGCTGTGACCCGTGTTGCATTTCAAGGACTCACAGACACTGAGTTATGGTAGGATAAGAAAGCTACTATTTAGGAAATTAAATGGATTAATAATATTTGAATTTCCTGTAATAACATCATCTTTTGTTCTCTTAGCATTTCTTTTTGAAAATGCCTCTATGTCTTAACTCCTCTAAGTAGAGAAGGAGTTATCTATATCCATTGATGGCATTAGAGAAAGGTCCTCTATATCCATTGATGGACCAAGGTTATTATTTTATTAGGCTGAACTCATGGATGAAGGCAGCTGAATTGGAGGGCTCCCAAAAGAAAGAAGTGCTGTTGTTGTCGTTGCTGGTGATGGTGGTGGTGTTTTTTAGATGGGGCAATTAAAATCCAGTTCATTTGGTTAGTTTTCGCCAATGATAAGAAGAGTCGCTTTCCAGAGCATAATATGTGGATTTGAAATTGGAATCTGTTTTCAATTAATTATCAATAGGATAAGAAAACAGCACCTAATTGTTCCTGATGTATCTTCAAGTAAATTAAATTTTGAAATTAAAAAAATAAAAAATGCATTTTGTAGAGCTATTCCAAAGGATTCAGTATTCCCACTTAGAAAGTATGTGGTTAAAAGAATAAAAATAATATATTTTACTGCTCCCTTTATTTTATTATGACTGTTTTATTAGAAAAGGCATTAGCTATTCATCTATGAGTGATAGATGCTTAATAAACTGAATTAGGGTTATTATTAAGGCTTCATTAAGTCAAGCAATTTCATTCATTCATTTATGCTCTCTCTGAACTTGCCATGCTAATTGCACTAAAGGAGTGTTGATATCTGAAACTCATCTGGCTTTTGAGAACCAGCTCAGGCCCTACCTCTTCCAAAAAATCTTCCTTGTCTACTCTAGCCTCTCCAGACTGGGTAGGTATCTCTGCTATTTCTTCTTTCCCTCCGTTTGCCTAAGGAATTTAACACACTCTAGAAAGATATTCCAAGTACCGTTTCATGAGAAATTTGTAGTAATATCAGTGGGTTTCTGCTTCCATCTAAGAAAGAGTAAAATAGTCTTGACTTTCACTCCTGTCAAGCACAAATAGAAAATAGGACAAAATAAAAGGAACAACCTTTTGTGTGTGTGTGACATTGGATGGCAGGCAGCACAAGACTGTCTCTAGCCACCTTGCTGAGTTGAAGTCAAAGGTGGAAGTTTGAGGAGACCAGGGCAGCTAAAGCTGTTGATTCTGCAAAGAACTTTCAAGCCTTCGTCTGAACACTAATCTGCATAGAAAAAAAAAGAAAACCCCCCAAAATTGACAAGAACAAATTCAAAAGAAAAAAAAATTACAAAAGATCAGTAATTTAGTACTTAATTACACAATTTACATGGAATACAGTGAGTTGTAAGATGCACAAAACCCAAGGTTCACACAAGACTGGAAATTATTTGAATTTCTTTCACCTAGAGAAGAGAGGCCCTGTTAAATCTATAGAACTTTTAATGAGGGTCAAAATAACCTTCTTAGTGGGGCTCATAAAGTTCTAGAATAAAGGCTAATTTTGATTTTCCCTAAAACAGCTCAAAAGCAAAACTCAAAAGGATCAAACTAATACACAAGTAACTTGACTCCCTGCCAGTAAAAGGTCAAGAATCTTTAAAGGATGCAATAAATTGTTTCACAAAATAAAATGTACAATGTCCTACATCCAATTAAAAGTTACTAGATAGTAAAAGAATGAAGAAAATGTGACCCAGAAAGCAGAGATGTTGTGGTTTACAGAAAATGCTATTATAACTATGCTTTATATACTCAAGTATGTGATAGAAAACATAAATATGATGATTAAAACATGAAAAATACTTTAATAAATACCAAAATTTAATTCTAAAAATGGGCAAATAATATTTTTTAGTAGCAGTGACTGCTACTATCATTTATTATTTGCCATTTTTTACTGATTCATCTGGAGGTGTGTTAAGAAACTGGTCTCTGGAATCAGAGATCTGAATCTGGATACTGAATTCACCACTCAGCAACCATATGACCTTTAGCAATAAACTTGGTATCTCTGTTTTCCAAGGTCTCATATGTAAATTTGAGATAAAGTAATAATGATCAAGTAGATTTGTTGTAAAATTTAAATAAGAAAACACAGATAAAATATTCTCAAGAGTGATTTCAAGATTAAGTACTCACTTGATGCCAGAAAATTTAATTACAGGGGTGAAAGTGAGGCTTAGAGACTGCAGTATCCTTTCCAGGGAAACAGATCTAATAAGAGTCAGAATTCAGATTTGCATGCTTACTTGTGAATTGAAACCCCAGGCTCCCACAGAGGATACATCTCTGTATGCTGTGCTTCCACCTCTTTCTGGTCTTGGCTTGCTGAATTGGGTGTTGACTTTTGCATTGCCAGATTCCCTCAAGATATATATATATTTTTTCCTTTCAGTCTCTTCACTTTAATTTCAAACGTTTGATGAACAAGTCTATCCACATTTTACCTTTGGACTCAGACCTCAGAAACTCAGACTAGAAGAAGTTGTCAGAAGAAGCAATTGTCTTTCACAATAGTCTCAACTCTCAGAATACCTAGATTACTATGGCACAACTTTGGACACAATTATATAATTTAAGTGAAAAGACAAGTGTTAGGCATCCTGAGGGATGCTTCCTTTTTAGCTTTTACTTCAAAGACGTGGAGAGCATGCTGGCTTGTGGCTGTGTTGCCCTGTGGAGAGGATGGAATGACTAACTAAGCTCCATAACCCAGCTTCACCCTTGGTGGAACAGTCACGGACTGGACTTCCCTATCTTTGCCCTGAGAAAACAATAGCTGAAATGGGAATATATCCTAACGCCCTCACAGAACATGCGACCGGGGTGTGACTTATCTGTTTGGCCACCATGAGCACTCAAACCATTTACAAGAGGGGGAGCATTTAGACGGGCAGGTGCAGCAGCCAGGGTGAGCCCCCATGGGCTCTGGCCCATGGCAGCATGCAGGGGTGGGAGCCTGTGGCTCCTGAAGCCCAAGTGGGTATTGGTTACGGTGCACTTTTTTAGCCTTGCCATCCATGGACTGCTTAAGTGTTAGCCAGCTCAATGGTCTTTTGGTACCCAGGTCCTTGTCTGGCATCCAGGAAGAATTGGGTTGCACACTGACTTCACTGATTTGAAGGATGAATGTGGGGTTTTATTGAGCGGTGGAGGTGGCTCTTGGCAGGATAGATGGGGAGCTAGAAAGGGGATAGAGTAGGAAGATGATCTTCTCCTAGAGTTTGGCAATCCAGTGGCCAATCTCCTCTGTGAACAGGCCCAGATGAACTGCTCTGGGCGTGCAGAGGCTCCTCTCTTTTCTCTGCCACACCATTCTGTCATTCTTCTGCTCTTCTGTTAGTTCTCTCATCTCCTTGTGGAGCCTAAGGTTTGAGTTTTATATGAGTACAGGATAGGGGGATGGATTGGGCCAAAAGGTAACATTTGGGTGCAAAACCAGGAATGCCTATTCCCATTTATGGTTGTGAGTTTTCATGTTTGCAGGTGGGGCCTTTGCCAGGGAGCTGCCCTCTTCTACCAGTATCTCCCTGTCTTCTGTCCTTACCATGGCTGCTCAAACTGTGAGATGAAGTGACCTGAGCACCACTGAGAGCCACAGCAGGTGAGAACACTAAGTGTGTCAAGTCCTCTGACTCAATCGGGGGGTTACTTCTCCTTGGTTCTAGATGGACAGCTCTTCCTATCACTGTTCAGATAATTTACCTATACCTATCACAGGTTCAGACACAAGGGAGCTTGAAAATGAGCTTTGGACTAGAATAGTTAAAGAAATGATGTAAGGATAAGAAACTTGTATTTGGGAAAACTAATACTTTTAACAGTCTTATTAATTTTTTGGTAAACATAAACATGTAAATTACTTTTGCATTCTGAAAATGCTAATTCAGTCACATCCTTGGATCTTCTAAAATCTTTCCTTGAACTAACAAAAATTGATAGAACCTAGCTTTCTTTATAGAAATGCCCTTAAATTGTGTGTTGTCCTCACTCCCTTAAATGTTACAACTTTGTGAAATAAGTTGCCTTCTTCATATGGATGGTGGTTTGCCTAGTCTCCATTTACCCCATGGCCATTACCTGTCCAAGGAAATGAACAAGTGTTTTCTAATGAGCAGATTCTACTAAATGTATTGAAACTCAGATTATTTTTTTAAATTAATAAACCTTTGAATCCAAAACCAAAGAGATTTCCCTGCATTCCAGTATATGTCACACCTCTGCTTCAAACTCTCCAGTGAGTTCCTATTGAGTTAGAACATTCCCAGCAGCTCTGGCTGTGACCTATAAGCTCAGCCTGATTCAATTCTATTTCTTAGCCTCCATCCCCAGTTTGCACCATTTCTTCCTGCTCATCTGCACTGTAGCTTTGTTATGACCTGTTTCAGTCCTTCAAAAATTCTATTTCTTTTTTGCTTCAAAGTATTTACATTTCTTCCTGAAATCCCCCACATTGTGCTCTTCCATGACAAATGCCTTTTCATCTTGCAGTTATCAGCTTCAACTTCAGAGGAGCTTCCCTCGAAGACACTGTGTAGACAGCATCCTATTTGCCAGACATCCTTCACTGAAGTCAGGACATGTGCTTCATTGCACTTACTATCATTTATACTTATGTGTGTGTCCTTTATTGTTAGGCTCATGTTTTTCATACTAAATGAGGGTTCCATGGTAAGAAGAAACATGCCAATTGCCTTTACCAAAGTCCAGACACCCTCTGGCCCAGAAAAGAATCTCAGCAATATTTGCTGCAAAGCACATTGCAGATTTTGGAGGCCAGCAGAACACAGCTCTAACCCTGCTCTTTTACCGATAAGCTGAACGACTTCATTTCCCTCATCAGTAAAACTGAGATATTTTATAGCTTATAGGGTTACAGTAGGCATTCAATGAAATGTAGCTGTTATTAATTTTACTTCCCCAGCATTTTTAGCAATGACACTAATTAGAATCTGACTCATTTTTATTTTACAGTGAACTCAGGTAAAAATTCTAAAATGTGATAAATTGAAATGATGATAGTGATATAAAAAGTATTTTGTGTGGCTTCACAAACAATAGAAATATCAGGTCACAAAAAAATGGTGTGGTCTTAGGTAAATCCAAACAAAATGACTTCTAATCTCAGTCCATGTAGGGCAATTAGAAAAAGAAATTGGCCAAGGAATTATTTTGATGCTCAAATTAGATTATGGTCATTTGACTGCCTTCCAAATTGAGAAGCATTCATCAGAAGCAACATGACGTTGTTTTTAAATATAATAAGGGTGCAGTGGTTTCCAGGTGTGTGACCTCCCTCTCAAATGTATATGTTAAAATCCTAATGCCCCATGTGATAATATTAGGACATAGGGGTTTTGGGAGAAGAAAAGGGCTCTGCCCTCATGAATAGAAATATAAAAGTGGCCAGAGAGAGACCCTTCACCTCTTCCATCATGTGAGGTTATAGTGAGAACACAGCTATCCATGAGGAGGCATGCCTTCACCAGACATGGCATCTGCTGGTGCCATAACTTTGGACATTTCTTAGCCTCTTGAACTGTGAGAAACAAATATTTATTGTTTATAAGTCACTCAATTTATGGACAAACAAAGGAGGACAAGCGGCAAGAAATGAGTGTAATTTCCCAAAACCGCAATGTCTGGGAGAAGTAAAACACCTTAAACCATTTTTTTTTTTTTTTTTTTTTTTTTTTAACTGAATTCAAATAATCATCAGAAAAACTAAAAATAAGATCCATGTTTCTGTCAATATCTAACTTCAACAGCATAAGGTACATCTTAGCTACAAGATTCTGTGTTTCGTGGGAGAAATCTCTACGTTTTGGAAAATGAATTTAATGGATTTATTGGCTGAATAGCTCATCTAGACAGGGCATGATAAAAACCCAATGCTGAAATGGATAAGATTATGGTTCAAATTAATGGACCGAGAAGGAAATAGGAAGGTTGCATATTAAGTGTTTTCCCGTGAAGGATCTAGAGATCTAAACTGAATGTGGTGACACTAATAAGCAACTAATGTCAGCCTACAACGCTTCAGCTTCATTAATGATTTTTTTCTTAAAAACCATAGTCCCTCCACACCTTGAACCCAAACATCTTCCCACAGAAAAATCACTTTTAACATGCAGATTTTATAGTAGAGCTAGATCTAGGACAAAGCAAAAGAATGGAAAAGAAAAATAATCATCATTATTTTTATGCACAGCTTGTGGGCTTCCTAGAAAGGAGGTCATTGTTTCAGTAAGTTCACCTAAACTCAAAAAGGAGAACTTTTGTGATTTTAACCACATAGAGAAACCTGGAAGACATAATGCTAAGTGAAATAAGCCTGGCTTAGAAAGACAAATACTGCCCAATCTCACATTTATGTGGACTCTAAAAATATCAGACTCATAGAAGCAGAAAATATAATGGTGACTGCCAGCACCTGAGGTTTGTGGAAAATGGAGACGTTGGTTATACAGAGTAATACCTATGTGTGGTGATGGATGTGTTAATTCAATTTAGGTAATCATTTCACAATGTATACATACACTAAATAGTCATGTTGTACATCTTGATCGTCACTTGTACCTCAATAAAACTGAAAAAGAGATCTAAAAAAAGTATCGGAGCGTTTGACAACATGGCACCATGGGAGAGTTTCGTTTTTCCTTCATGGAATATTGAAAATCTTCCTGTACATTTCAACGTATCTCACTTTTATCTTCCTCTGCAGAATTGCTTTATGAATAGGCTTTTCAGGCAAAATGGAGATGTCCAATTAAATTTAAATTTAGCTAAACAATGGATTTTTATTATAAATACAGGACAGACATTTCAAAGAAAATACTTATAATATACTATTGTTTGTGATTTACCTAAAATTAAAAGTGAAGTTGGCAACCATATTTTAATTGGCTTAATGTGGTATTCCCCATGGAAGGCTGATGTACTGAGAATGAATATCTCATTCCCTGCTGGTAATTTTCAAATGGGAAGTGTTGTTTGAGGTAAAAAAGTGAGTGATTTTTAGATTCAGAAGACTCAAGACATAGAGCAAACTGCACATATATATTTTGAATGAAAAAATCAGATTTATAGATCCTAGGATGGTTTTTTTAATAAGAGCTATCTGCCTAACAGTATTGAAGCCTATAACCCTACCAGAAAAGATAATTTTATTTGAACCATAATATAATATCTTACCTTGAAAAAGAAAGATGTTTTAATGTTTTCAGTCAATTATGTAAAGAAAAAGCAATGTGTTAGAAATTACAATGACACATCCAGATCCAAAATTCTGCCCGCTTTTACTTGTTCTGTTTCTTTATATAACTTAGGATCTTCCACAAAGATTTTCTAGAAGTCAATTCTTATTTTTTTATCTTCAGAATATTTTGGAATTTTCAATCTATGAATTATACTCCATTAGTAGATTCTGAAATCAATTTCATGATTTAGGACAAGTACTTTTTTCTCTTACTGAAACAAAATATCAGGAATAGAAAGATTAAAGTATTTTCTGAAAATCTGTTACTAACCATAAATAATACAGATACATATAAATAGCATTCTATGGTGGCTTTGGGCTGTGGCTAAAATAAGTGGAACAAAACTCCCTTGAAAGAAATGGGTAGAATGTGACATTTCACTGCTCAGACCAAATTCAGCCTACTGCCTATCTCTACATATCAGTTTATAGTGGCACCCAGTCACTTTCATTCATTTACATATTCTGTATGGCAGCGTTAGTGAGGAGATAAGTAGGTTTGAGGCAAGACTGTATGGCCTCCAAAGCCTAAATATTTACTATTTGACTCCCTGCAAAATGTTTACTGATGCCTGGTTCAGAATACAAGGTCACAGTAAGAAGTGGTCCCAAGTACCCAAGGGTGAGAATAGAAATACTGATTATCTGGCCATCTTGGAAAAAAAAAAAAAAGAGAGAGAGAGACACGGAATATAGATTGGACAATAATCCCACAATGTTGGCCTTTTTGTGTCTTGGTTTAAAGTTAGTAACTCTGAATACTTAGAACTAGTATTCCATCATAGAAAATATTACTATCAGAGGCTCCAAAGCTGTGGTCAGGAACATGGACGAGAATCAGACAGGTGGGACTGGCTTCCTGAGTATTTGACTTATTCGGTATATACATTCAAAAGATTAGTTAACAGTTGTAAGTAACAATTTATTTGTCACTAAATTGAGGATAATAACACAAAAAATAAAGAAATAGTGCATGCTGAGGCCTAGCTTATTGATGGCTCAAAGTAAGTGTTGAATGCATGATAAAAATTAAATATGGGAGCTTGTTGAACTAGCTGAACTACTTTGGTTCATTCATTAATTTGATAATTATATGGTGGATACTATCTCAGGCATATAATCCTTTTGCTTGGCATACCTGTTGCTTTATTCTTTTCTTGCCATCTGCAGGTCTGTTCTCTACTTTGCGCCTTTTCTCTCTCGTCCCAGTTGGATTTACACACAGATTTCCTTTGCATGTGCTCAGCTAAACCTTCTGTTGCATTTTCATATTTGCCTCCTCTACAAATATATTCAAGGCATCTGTCTTTATTTATTCATTTAAGATAAAATAGTTTCAAAAATTTAGAACAAAGGTAATGCACTCCAGGATAATAAGTTAATGTTTTGAAGTCTAATATATTCTCTAATAGTAATTAATTTTAGGATAATTACATTTCACATCTCAAGAATAAGTTTCATAATCCAGAGGCATCTTCAATTTTGTACTCTCAGTTCACTGAAAATGGCAAAAGATGTAAAAATATGTTTTAAAGTAACTAGAGAAAAGATATGATTGGCCTCTCTTACTGTTTCCTGCCAAGCCATGGGTCATACATAGCTACATAGCCCAAGGGTAAATAGAGGTGAGAATGCCTACACAAGTTGGCTTCTGTTCCTTCCAAAGGAGAGTTGGAAGGGAATATGTAAGATATCTCTATGCATTGTCATTTGTTGAGGCATTTTACAGTCCATACTTTGTTCCTCTGATACTCACCTCACAACAATCAAGTAAGGTAAAGGAAAATAACGGTTTCCCTTGTAAAGAAGGTTTACTTCAAAAATTGTTGTTTTTTTAACCTGGGTACAGCTATTAGTAACCCTGAGATCAGGTGGCAGTTAGGTAGGTAGGGCATGGGTCATTCTGTAGATACCTTAGCTGGAGATTTTAACTCTGTCCTTATTTAGGAAACGTTTTGATAGAAATCTCAGCGACAAAATGTAATTCCACTTGTTTAAGGACTCTAAGCATGTCCTAAATGAAAGATCACATTTACCTAGTCAACAAAACAAAATGCATTGATTATGTCTTATTTGCCAGTTATCCTGGTAGCTACTTGGAAATACAAGAATCAGCAAGATACATCCCCTGCCCTTAGCACCATGGCAGCTAAGTAAGCATGCGAGGAAGTAAGTGCTGAAATAAAGGTAATTTGAGAACATATCTGGAGCACATAGATAGAGCACCCATTTAAAATATGACTAAACCTTTACTCATGAGCCATGTGACCTGGGAGCAGTATTAGGTATCCAGGAAGGCTTTCTGGAAGTAGTGACATCTAAGTTGAAACCTGAAGGATGACCGAGCGAAATAACAGGCACCAGTGACTTCTACACAAATGGAGCAACCTATGAGAAGAGAACAATTCATAGAATGATAAACACAGAGAGTGAACTTTAAGACAAACTATGGATTTCAGTTAACAATAGTGTATCAATGCCAGGTCATCAGTTGTAATGTACTACACAAATGTAAAATATCAATAATAGAAGCTATTCGAGGGGGATCAGAGTGTCAGGAGAAGGAAAGTAAGAGAACTGTGCTTTCTGCTTAATTTTTTTTATAAATCAAAAAAATGGATCATACAATAAAGTCTATAAATGTTTTTTAAAAGGCTAATGCTACAGATGACTTATTGCTTAGATAACACAACACACTAATGTCTGGCTAGAATGTGCAATGTTGATAAAGAGGATGGAGGAAGGTTTGGGAGGTCAGCAGCAGCTGCACTATGAAAAGCTTTACAAGGCATATAAAACATTTATGGCATTAACCAAGATGACATTAGATTATTTCATCTGTGGAAGTAATATGATTAAATGTTGTTTGTGTCTATTTGTTTGCCTGCTTGTTTGCCTCTGAGACTCTTTGAAGAACTCTTAGGAAAATAGATTGAAGGGAGGCATGACTCAGCATGAGTGATCATTTAGAAGGCTACAAATGCACTGCGGTAGATGAAAGTGAAGTTGATATCAGGCCTTGTGACCTCTGATCAGAGTTGTGACATACAGAGAGAAAATGAGCATTTTGTCACCTGAAGGGTGTGAGGACATCCTGTGTAAACAGCCTTCTCTTTTTCGTTTTTATTTTTGTTTTGTAGAAGACTATCAATGTGTGTCACATGAACTTATGTCCTGAGCGACACCTCTGTCATGTTCTCTGTTTATGATCAGGAAGGTCTGGCCTCTGTCTCTACTGTTTCAGGCAAGTGTGGGCACTGGAGAAATAGCTGCATCAATTGCAGGCAGAGTGTGACAGACCCTTTACGTTTTATTCATGCTTTAGGTAGAAATGGTTTCTCATGCCCTATGCTGCAGATGCCAGGATAAAAACAGTGAATCTTTCTATTGAGACACTGGACATATGGTGAAAACACAAACATACAAAACAGGAACTGTACTTTATTATTGGATAACAGGACTAAGTGCAAACCTGAGAGGCTTTCTATTTTTAGCCAAAAAAAAAAAGATTAAAAAAAGAATCATAGAGGTGTCACCTGAACCTAATATTGAATAATAATTTGGGAGTCCCCTGACATGAGAGAAGGTCATGCAAAGCATAGGAAATGGCATGGACAGAGACAGATGCACCTTCTAAGTGGCATGTGAGGATTAGTTCTGGAGCTGAAGATTGGAGATGCAGGCAAGATCCAAATCATAGCAGACTCTAAATGGGGCAAGTCATGCTCCAGCTTCAAGATTCTGAAACAACTGTTAGAAGAAGGATACTGGGTAGAACAGAAGGGCTCAAAGGGAAGTGTCAACAGAATGAGGAAGACGGGGTGAGTGGAGGGGTTGGGGAGGGATAACGTAAGGAGAAATGCCAGATGTAGGTGATGGCGGGACGTAGGCAGTGAACCGCACTGCCATGTATGTACCTGTGCAACAATCCTGCCTGATCTGCACATGTACCCCAGAATCTAAAGTACAATAATAAAACAAAAAGAATGAGGAAGATAGTAGTTATCTTGTGGCTTTCAGATAACTGAAAGGGACTTTCAAGCGTCACTGAGAAAAAGAGAGATCTACATGGCACCTAGAGCAAGAGTTGAGGTCTTTTACTGCCAGCATTCCAATTAGGACACTTAATCGAGGCTGAGAGGTGCTTTCTTAAGAATGCAAACATGGGAAGAAATGCCAGATATAGGTGATAAGGGGATAGAACAGCAAACCACCTTGCCATGTGTGTACCTATGCAACAATCCTGCATGATCTGCACCTGTACCCCAGAACCTAAAGTACAATTAAAAAATGCTTCTTAGATAGAAGATGATTTACCATTTTTCATTTGTTAATCATGCCTTTCTTCACTAAGGCAAAATACTAAAACATAAGACTTAATGTATAAACGGACATGAAATGGAAATACAAAAACACTTGGCAGAAATTAGTCATATCATGTTTTTTTTAGTGGAAAAGAAAAACTGCTCTTTTAGACTTGGAAGCTGTCAGTCTAAACATGTGAAGTGTGGAAGTAACGTAGGATTTAGTCAGGATCCATTTGGTTTTGGAGCCACAATACTATTGCATTATTCTTCAACATTGCTCTCTGTATATGTACCATAAATATGCAATTCATCAGAAAAGGATATAAAATGGCTAACAAAAATGAAAGAAAATGGTAGGGTTTTTTGGTTTTGTTTTTGAGTTTTGTTTTTTTTTTTAAGTCTGGTCAATTCCAGAAACTGTTTTGTTCTTTTTCATTTAAAAATTTAAATGCTGGGTATCAATGAAAATTGGGAAATGATATGAGAGGAAAATCATTTCAATCTGTCTTGGAGCACAATTTAAAAACATGTATCTTGGTCCTATGACTCCATATAAATAAATATTTCAAAATAGAGAAAAGCCTTCAGTAAAAACTACTCATTGTGATATTATTTATAATGCAGGAAAACTGAAAGCAAACTGAAAGTAAGATACAGTTCAGTAAATTTACTAACAGTTTGAATTATGCTTATAAAGATGGGAACATGCTCATGTTATAATATTAATGTGAAAAAACCCACCCAGCATACACAATAGTGTGCTTCCAAGATTGTAAAAAAGACTCTTAAAATTAGAGGACACAATATATAGTAAGCAGTAGAATGAGTACATCCTTAGTATATTTTTAAATTTTTCATAATAAGCACTATTTTTAAAATAAATAGTTTGGAAACTGGAAAAAAATAAGAATGCAGTCTCTTGGCTGGGTGCAGTGGCTCACAACTGTAATCCTAGCACTTTGGAAGGCTGACGTAGTTGGGTCACAAGGTCAAGAGATTGAGACCAGCCTGTCCAACATGGTGAAACCTAATGTCTACTAAAAATACAAAAATTAGCTGAGCATGGTGATGCATGCTTGTAATCCCAGCTACTTGGGATGCTGAAGCAAGAGAATCACTTGAACCCAGGAGGCGGAGATTGTCATGAGCCAAGATCACACCACTGCACTCCAGCCGGGTGACAGAGCTAGACTCTGTCAAAAGAAGAAAGAAAGAAAGGAAAGAAAGAAAGAGAGAGAGAGAGAAAGAAAGAAAGAAAGAAAAAGAAAGCAAGAAAGCAAGAAGGAAGGAAAGAAGCAAGGAAGGAAGGAAGGAAGGAAAAGAAAAGAAAGAAACAGAGAAAGAGGAAAAGAAAGAAAAGGAAAGAAAAGAAAAGGAAAGAGAAAGAAAAAGGATACTGGGTAAACCAAAATGGCTCAAAGGGAAGTGTCAGCATGAATGGAGACGTAACTATCCTGTGGCATTCAGATGAAAGAGACACTGAGAAGAAGAGAGATACACATGGCACCCGGAGTAAGAATTGTTGTCTGGTAGTGCCAGAATTCCAATCAGAACACTTAATCAAGGCTGAGAGGTGTTTTCTTAAGAAAGCAGTCTCTAGTGCTCAGGTGAAGAGGGGTCAAGAGTCCAATATCCGCAGACAAGTCTGCCAATGCTAGTGGTCTATAGGTATATTTTGTAATATGCATGGCCTTGGGAGTCAGAGGCCTATTTAATCCGCCACTTGCCCGCTTACTCATGAATTATGTGACCTTGATCAATACCTACCTCAAATATTTTTTGTCTGTTAAGTTTTATTAGTACACTTAACTCTTAAATTGTTGAGGATCTTTTAAAAAGACACAAAATAAGAAATATTATAAAAGTAGCTAACCCCAAATAGTCCCTAAATCAGAGTTATTTACCCTCTTATAAAGAAGCACATCTAAGTTATGTTAATTTGTCTTTTCTAAGACCAGTGGCCAGCTTGTAGTGTAGGTTTTCAATGTTCGTTTGTTGAGTAAAGGAACGAATGAATTTAAGAGTAATCTTGGAAGAACTGACTTTTGCATGAAATGACTTTGGTTTTCTCCATTTGTGTCCTTCTCTTGACGTTCCAGCTAGTTTTTGAATTCTTCAGATGTTCGCATGTTTCACACTGTCACTTCAATAGCACCCTATCTGTTTGTGAGGAAATCTGGCAAAGTTAATTTCTCTAGGCAACTGGCTTGTACTTTTTGTCCTTTGATTGCAATTAATGAGATTAATTGTTTATCTACTTCCTTGTTATGCTTTGATGAGGCCCACATGAGAACATTTTCCAGGAATATGTATGTAGTATTATTGTGTTGTCTTACTGGGAGAGCAGTGTTATTATACTGCTTTATTAATGCCTGTACATGTGATTCAATTAAGATTTACAAATTAGGTTTAATTAAGGTCTATAAGCAGTGAGGTGAACTCCTGGCAGTGTTCATACTTCTGATTCTTCTTCTTTATTTTCTTACATAGTCCTAATTGTGATTAGAAAAATCAAGTGGGCACTGAAGCTAGGAAATGAAATATCTTCTCCAAGTATCCAATACTACCTGCTGTCCCTATGTTTCCTCTATAAATGTGACCCAGCACATAAGTGCCAGAAAATTCATTACATCTGGGATGTAGCAAGCAACTCATTCATGTTACCTAGAAAGAAGGAGTTCACTATATTGGAATGAAACTATCCACATCAGCTGTGTGACTTTGTTATGGTTACTTACCATCTCTGATCCTCAATTTCTTTATCTGACTGTGTATGTGTGTGAGAGAGAAAGAGGTATTTTCTTTGATATATTATCACGCAAAATTATTAGATGAAATAATTTTACTAAGGGTAGCTGGCTCATGTTTAATAAATTATAGCTATCATTCACAAATCATATATAATTGAGACAAAAATGAAAAGAAGAAATAAGTCAAATAGAAGCTTGACCAATATTTGATTGCATTCTACAATTATAATGTATCAGGGTGTCAGTGTCCTGGATCCCCATTCTATTCAAACCCAGAAAGTGCCTAATAAATACCTACAGGGTGTCAGGCACTAAGCAAAGTAAAAATCAAAGCAAATGCGGCAAAACTCACAATTCTCTGTCCGGAAGGAGGATAAGACCAGATATGCACAAGTGAGTGCAGTCCATAATAGAACTAGGTACGAGTTTCAGTGACAGCAGAAAGGATGAAGGATATTCTTCTATATGGGTAAGTCAAGTTTTAGTTCATGTGCTGTTTCTCCTTGAATGCTGACTCATACCTTGTTCTTTTTGTAGAATTCTGACTTGTTGGCTGCAGCCCTTTACTAGATTCATATGCTTATTATTTTTTAAATTATCAATTATAGCTGGTTATGGGACTATGTTGACCTACCTGACTCATACATTAATCTGAAAGCACTTATCTAGAGTGAGATACCCACTGTGTTCTTTCCTGAATTGTGAAATATCATGTAGAAGCAAAGTAATGATGAAATGTGACCTTTAAGAGCAATGAAGCCAACATTGCATATCTAACTTCCAAAGAGACAAAGAAACTCTACGGGTTCCCAAGTCCATAAAGAGACAAGAGTCAAACAATGAGAACACTTAGAAGGTAGAGACCAATGGCCATTTGTCTCTGCACACTTGACCACACAACCAAAAAGTCTGAGATTATTGAATTGCTATTTGAGGGAAAACAATATAATAATAATTCTTTAATAGGTAGATTTAATTAAACTTTTCTGATATTTAATTTACTGGTTTTCTTCACAATCAGAAGATAAAGTGGTGTCATTAACTCCTTTTTAATCAACACTATTCAGGGAAATTATGTACATTTAACTTAATAGTTAAAGGTAAGACCTAAATTCCCAATCATGTCTATCCAATTTCGTACTCTTTCTATGAGTTTCTGTTTTCACAATAATCTGCACAATATAAAATTAAACAATGACTCCAAAGAGCTGGCAGAGATTTAAAAACTCTATTATTTAAATCACATTGTAATATCAACTAACTATGTCTCTAGAAAACTCCCTTGGTCTGAGAATAACTTACATAGGAGGGAGTCATATGAAGGATTTACATCCCATTTTGTTTAGGTAAACGAGGAGGGTGTTTTGACTAATATTTGGACCATACTTCAAGTTACACCATAGACATATCTGGTCATGAATAAGTAGGAAAGCAAGCAATATTTGTATGAAATTGCAATAAATGACAGGTAGAACCACATCAAGAATGGAATTGTTTTGAGGGAGGTGACCTGGACATGGCTTTGCCTAACTCAGAACCTCATAGTCTAAGAGACTAGAAACATTACCAGAGACCTAGCTGTGCCCCGCTCTGAATCTTTACTTTCCTCTCCTAAAACAATAATAAATGTGGGGACATTTCTTCCTGTCTTGCTTTCCCCTAAGAATCATTAACAAAATCCAGAGATGTGGTGGATATAACATTATAAAGAATGGGAAAATGCTTGGTAAATTGTATATGGCTACATAAACATAAGGAGTTATTATCATGTTGATTATCATTGATGACAGCATGGACAAATGTGCTAATTACACTCATAAAATGGAGATGCAAATGCTTTACTCTAGACTTTCAAGAGAGGCTTGCTCTTCTCCTAAAAAGAGTGATTATAAGCACAAAATATTACTTTTTATTAGTACCACAATAACTGTTCCATGTAATATTAATAACAATAATAAAATGTAAGCCAATTCTACATTATTTTCAGGGAGAAAAGAACACAAGAACTAAAAAGTTGCATGAGTAGGAATTTGCCCCTTTTAATGCTACCTGTAAAAATGCAATGGATGCTGTAATAAATCTCTGTCTCCCTCCAACATTCCCTATTTTGCATTTTCTCTCAATCATGTTTGCCCACTTTTGTTTGGCATCATTTGTGGCCTCGGTGGATGTATTAATAAAAGTGACCACAATGAGCCTTGTAGCTAATTGTCTCTATTATCTAACTGACACATTTCCCTCAAATTGTCCCAGATCTGTCCATTGGTATTTATTATTACATTTGGTTGGAACTCTTGGATACATTTTGATTGCATATGACAAGCTTCCCTTCAAGGGTTCTGTTTAATTTGGGTTGCACATGCACCTGCGAAAACTGCACCTCGAAAAACTAGGAGAATTCAGTTTTTCTACACCATTTGTCACAAGCTGTGCTTTTGCAGCCGGGAGAAATTTGATAAGAAAACATATCAGCCTTGATTTCCGATTGACCATGACCATTTCTGATGATCATGTTGGATATTGTATTTTTTGGTTGGCCACGAACTGCGTGTCTAATGTGTGCCTTGTAATATTCTAGGTGCCAAGGATGACACAGTTTAGAGGTATCTTCAGTTTTGTCCATAAAACTTCTAATTTAGTTGAGTGATTATATATTAATAGTATCCTGTTGTTGTAAAACATTACTATACAGTTAGTGCTTTAAAGAAACACAGACTCACTATCTTTCAGTTCTAAAGGTCAGTTATTCAAAATTGGTCTTGCTGGGCTAAAATCAAGATGTCAGCATACCTGTGTTTCTTCTACAACCTCCAGGTGAGAGTCTATTTCTCATCTTTTTTAGATTCTTGAGGTACATGACCCCTTTCTCTACAATCAAAGCCAGTGGTTTTGTATTTTCAAATCTTTCTCACCTTGATCCTCAATCTTCTGACCCTTTCTTACACTTATAAAGACCCTAGTGATTATACTGAACCTATTTAGATATAGCAAAATAATCTCCCCATCTGAAGCTCAGCTGATTACCAACCATAATTAACTCCTGCAACCTTAATTTCCTCTTCCTCTGTAACATGCCATATTCATAAATTCCTGACATTAGGACATGGACATCTTTGGGCCCATCATTCTGCCTATCACAGTGAGGTTACTTACATTATAAAACAACTAGTAAGTATTAAAATAAATTATACAGTGAAATTCATTATTGTGTGATTCACACAATCTGTGTAAAGGGAAAGTCACCAACAAGATACAACAGAGAAGAGAAAAAGAATCACAATCCTCACAAGAGGATCAGTGTGTAGAAGTTGGGAAAAAAAGGAAAACACACTGGTTAACTTTCCTAGTGCTTCAGTTTTGGATCACATATTTATTAGAATGGCTTAGGAATTAGCAACATTGATTACGAAGATAAAATGAAAGCAGCATAAAGTTTTATTTCCCCCTGTCAAACCACACATATCTAATATTTAAATTAGCAAGTGACTTTCAGGAATTTAATCTGTTTTTATCACGTTTCTCTCACCTCCTCGAGATACTTGCTTACTGCATCTGTCCAGTGGAAGTGAAAATAAAACTCGGAGGACACACCCTTTCTCTCTTAAAAGCCTCTCTCCAAAACAGCACATACCATTTCTGCTCACAGTCCACTGAGTAGGTAATAGTTACTTGAGTACACAAATCTGTAAGGAAGGTTGTGGGATGAAGTCCAGCCAGGCCTCACCATTATCCTATAATGGGGAGTGAGAATGGGTTCTGCTAGGAAAACAGTCGCTAGCACAGATCAACAAACTTGAGTACCATGGTTCCACATTCAGAATTCTGACCCTCTCCCTTACTTTCAAGCTGGTTTCCCCTATTACATATATGCTTCCGCTTGGAAAGCTCAACAAATGTGCACTGTTGCTACTTTGGAATTTGTAAATGGAGTCCACAGACCTTGGCCCACACCAACCTTGTTATGACAAATGCTTAAGACAGCAGGGGAATGTTCAGGGAGTAATATTTGGAAAGGGTCATGATGTAAACCACAGTAGTAAATGAATGAGCAAAGACACTGGAGTCTGACCAACCTTTATTTTGTTACTTTCTATTTTTTTTCCTTTCCTTTCCTTTCCTTTTTTTTTTTTTTTTTTTTTTTTTTTGAGACAAAGTTTCACTCTTGTCTCCCAGGCCGGAGTGCACTGGTGCGGTGTCAGCTCACTGCAACCTCCACCTCCACGGTTCAAGCAATTCTCCTATTCTCCTGCCTCAGTCTCCCGGGTAGCTGAGATTACAGGTGCCCACCACCACACCTGGCTAATTTTTGTATTTTTAGTAGAGACGGGGTTTCGCCATGTTGGCCAGGATGATCTCGAACTCCTGACCTCAGGTGATCCACCTGTCTCAGCCTCCCAAAGTGCTGGGATTACAGGTGTGAGCCACCACGCTCAACCTACTTTGTTACTTTCTAAGACAAAGAAAGAAAATTAAAGAAATTTCTTATCTGTTTTTGCCCACACCTGCAAAGTAAGCACGATCAAACCTATCTCAAGAGGTATATTGGATGGATTATGATATGGAAAATACAGATGTCTAGTGCTTTGCATAGCAAATGGTAAGTCCTAAATAAAAGATCCTATTAGCATCATCAATATTTATACTGTTTTGTTAAAATGGTAATCCATTCTTTACAGTCTGCTTTTTAAAGGCAGGAAAATTAAATTGGAAAGATTAACAAGATCTAGCTAAATATTTTTTGTCCTCTTGAGTTAAACTGTAAGTTTCATCTGTGACTTTGCTGCATATACTTCTGAATGGATTTTTTGTCAGTTGGACTATGAGAAAACAAATCAATGCAGCATTAATAATTAAGGGGAGAATATTACTTTCACTACCATCTTCTTGGCAAAAGGAAAGATTGAGAAATAGCTCCTAACATGTCCTTTAAGCAATGAACATGAAAAGATAAATTTCTACACCCATATGCCATAGTTTATAAATAAACCTCTTGCTAATGTGATATCCAAGTGTAAATTATATCAATATTATACTGTTTCATTACTTCAGAGACAAACAAAATCACCTCTCTCAAAGTATCTCGAATGATGCTGAATTTAATTTTTAATGTGTGGGATCAGACACTAAGGTTTGGACAAGACTGAACCTACACTTTTACAAACTATCATCTGGTGTAAGAATAATTTGTTACATGCACATCAAGTGGGTATCTAGTCTCTCCTTTACTAATGATAGGGAGTTTGGTATTTCACAAGAAAGTGTTTTTATCTATGGAAAAGTCTGAACATGAGCAACCTATCAATTAATTAATTGGTTCATTTAATTAATACGAAATGAATGGTATTGGTTACAAACGTACAGATAGTAATTGTCTTCCAATCCTAAATAGCTTCTGTAAGTCAGGCACTGTATGCCAACTCATTTAATCTTCAAGAAATATGTAGTTAGATTTTATTATTAGCTTTGTTTAATATGAGAGAACTGATGTTTAGAAAGATAAAGTAGCAGGAGAAGGGGACAGAACATTAACCATTGTGTTACGTTAACTTCTAAAATAAGTGGCAGTCAGAGTTCTTGAGAATCACAGAGTCCAGAATAAGACATTAAACAGGTAAATTAACATAGAGGCTAGAAAGAGCTATAACTGACATATGTATATATGTGATGCGATCACATCACATGTATTTATTTTTCTCAAGTCTATCTCCATGTAAAAAATAAAGATTAAATATTAAAATAAATTGATTAAGAATAGCTAAAAAGTATAAATTATTTAAGGGAACACCTGTATTTCCCTGGACTTTGAATTTCAGATGCTAACATAATAATGCTATCAAAGTTGGAAGTCAACCAGTTAGATACTATTCAATTATAAGGATTCTTCTCACCAACTCCCTTTCACATATGCCAGGCCATGTCCCAAGTACCTTTCTCTAAGATTTATTTATTTAATCTTAGTTTCTTCATTAATTTCTTTCTCACATGCTGACATAAATAAAAGAATTCCAGAAAGTTAAATGTCAAACAGAATCTGTGATGATACCAATTAGCAAGGGAAAGTTGCCTAGTTATTCTTAGAGATGTAACAGCCTTATGCCTAGGGATATGGATTCTGGAGTTAAAAGAGATTTGGAATCATCATTTTCTGCCTTTGTAACCTTGAGAGAAGACTTTAACCTCATTAATCTTCATTTGTTTTCTCATTGGTGAGGTGAGCCTCATAATATCTTCCTCAAATGTTTTATGAGGATTACATACAATAATCTATCTGAAGTGTTTAACATAGTGCCTAGCACACATCATTATTTGATAAATGTTTACTATTTGTCCTTGTTTGTGTAACTTTGATTACTATTTCAGAAATGCAAAGTGAAAGGTATACCATACCCTTCCCCCAGCCAATTCTATCTTGCCTGTAGAGGTAACAAGAAACTACTCACAATTTGACTGACTATGGATAATTTTCCATCAATGATCCCATTTAATCCAGGTACTAACATAAGACATTGCCCCTAACACTTCCAGTTTGAGGATTAAAATTGAGATTGGGTAAAATGAGAAAGCCTTCTTGGGATTTTCTTGTGATATTTCCAAGGGCTAATGAAAGCACTAAATAATATTAATGATATCTTCTTGAACTACAAGACTTTCTTTATTTTGCAGGCTTAAAATTTTTAAACAATAAATTTTGCTATCACTAATTTATTAAGATTGATTTTATTAATTAATACTTTAAAATATTTACTTCATTTAATAAGTCAAAGTCAGCCCCATTGCTTTCAGCATTAGTTATAATTAACGATGATATTATGAAAATTAATGCTTTTCCATTGTCCATTATGACATCATCAGTGCTAATGATCTGTTTATTGCTTCTCTGCTAATGGTAGTTAAAAAAGGCCAATTTTGGAGACCACAGAAAAAGCCTGAAATATTTTCAAATCAGTAAAACCCTTTGCATTTAGAGAATATTTGATTTTGTAATCAACCAGTAAACATATAATAAAAAATAACTAGTATTCCAAAAGCCTAAGGCATATTCAAGCAACTAACATGAAATAATTGATGCAATGAAGCCACATTGTCAAAGCATACATTTTCAAACTTTCCATTGGGACATTAGTTCTAATACTTAAGAGGCTTTTTTGAGTAACTTGGAATGGGAAATAGGAGAAGAAAAAAAAGTAGATAAAATTAGTTTGGTATATATTGATTATTTAATATCCACTCAACCCGCAAAAAGTAAAATGCAGCAACTTCATTTAATAGACCTGAAAATCAGGACCCCAAACATCAACCTTACTTAGCTAACAGGAGGAGGAGCCTGGACCTCTTAAATGTAATCACAGCTGGGATGTTAATAATGCATGCCTTGTCAGCAACAACCTAATAGGAACATTTCCCAAGATGGGTGGGTAAGAAATACTGCCCACTTTTTCTTGTGGCTTCAGCCAGAGAATTGGAAGATTTTTGCTTATATAGGCATTGATTTGAAAAGATTTTATATAAATAATTGATGGACAAGACAATGACTAATTTGCCAACAAACTAGATGGAATCAGAATGTTAGATCTGGAGACTGTCTCATGAACTCCTTCTCCACAAACAGAAAACTCAAAACATGAGTATTTCAGGGGCACACGGAGTATGCTCTGAGTCTGTACAAATGCTCAGACACCCTGACTTCTCAGCACCACCTCTCATGGGCACAAAAATAAGTGCTCATTGCGAAGTTAACAAAACAAAAGATTGGGTAAGACAAAAAATTTGTCTTTCTCAGATAAAGGGAGAAAAATAGAAGGATACTAACTTTTTTCTTTTTTGTAGGAAGATTATAGCCTTTGTATCTCTCACCTCATGGAGGCCAGGGTTAATGTGTCTCATCTGGCTGACTGTGCCTATATCCCCTCCCCACTCACTACTCCTAGTTAGTCATCCTCAAGGGTAAAGTCTCAATCCATCATGGCTTCTCAGAGAAAGGAAATCTGCTCTTTGGTCACAGATAATGTTTCATATTATAATGTGCAGACACACACCATCAGGGTCTCTTTGTTGGAAAGCATAAGGTACTAAAATATCCAAGCCTTCAACCCCACTCTAAAAATTCCCCATGAGGATGATAAAGTCCTTTGTTTATTCTGGGATATTCTTTATGGACCATTGGTACAATAATCTGAAATCTCTACAGCCTCAATGTTTTCAAGATAAAATTTTCAATTTCCCAAAAGACCTTACACATAACAAATATAACAGGACTAAATAAAGACATTACTCTAGCTGGCTTTTGCTGATTATAACCCAGGGGTCAGACCCATGGATTAGATTTAACGTGACACAGTTCCAATTAACTAGTGAATCATGGAGAAGGTTTTCAAAATGAAAATGTTTCAAGTAGTAATTCCCTCCTCCGCAAAAATACTCAGGAATTAATAAGTAAATAAGAATCTCAGATAAAGAATCTTAGAAGTACAAGTTCTAGGCATTCACCCAAGACATGTTAAAATGTAATCTCCTTGAGAATATTTTTATTTTTTATTAATTCCATAGATGATATAAAGTGTAACTAGTGCTGAGAATCTTAGCTTTAGGGGCATGCAACTGTGAACTGTGCAATTCCTTCTGATTTCAAAAGCAGGTGGAATACAACCTAGTTACTAAGCACCAGGATTTGGGGGAAAGACAAGGAGGATGATTGGTCAGCTTCTTTAGCTTTCAACAAATCCTTTTTGTTTTACATAATAAGGAAAATCTTAGTAGCCATATGACCTATTTAAGTCAATGTAAAATGTGCACATTTGGTAAGTCAGCCAAATCCAAACCATACCCAACAATAATGAAAAAGATGTGCAATGATCATGCAGCATTTTATATTTCACAAACATTTTCATGAACTCTGTTTTGAAATTTCATCTTAACAATAATTCTGAAGGTAGATACTGTTATACTCCTATAAATGTAAGCACAATTAATCTCACATTGTTGCATTATTCACAATTATTTGAAAACAAGTGATGTAATTGCAACTCAACTTCATAGGAACCAAAGAGAAATGTATTGGCCCTAAAAATTTATGCTCTGGATAGGCAGAAGTTGAGTGGCATCATGTGTCCTAGTGCCAGGATTAAAGGGAATTTTCTCTCTTCCTCTTCCTCTTTCCCCTCTTTCTCCTTCCCCTCACTTTCTTCCTCTGACTATCCTGGGTCCATGGATAGGAATGAGATACAATATTTTCAATAAAAGACTCCAGAATCCAAAGGAGGGAAAGTGTAGTGTAGCAGCCTTCCAGTGTTCACAGGCAAGACACATAGATCATTGGAGAAGCAAATCTAACAAATATGCGTTAAGTTTTCAAAAAGCTTATGTGTGGCACAGTCCAGATTCTCACCTGAGTATATACGACACCCAACATTGCTGTACTAAACACTTTAATAACCTTCCAATGTCAGCCATACTAGTTTTTAATTTTCAGTTCTAACAAAAAATAAAAATAAAAAATAAGACCCTAAACAAAACTAGACTGTGGACATATTCTGGGCCCAAAATGAACTTTTATTCAAAGTGATCCAGGGTGCTATAGGTCAATGTGATTTAGGCTGGCAAGTTAGATAGAGTGGGTTCTAGATAGAATTGGAATTAAAACAGAGTAGAATCAAGTAAAGAATAAAGTAAGATGTCATGAGAAACTTGAATTAGTAGAGGACACTGGGTGGCAGAAGGTAATAAGGAGAAAAGGCTGCACAGAGACCAGAGGGCCAAATCCAAAACCTTCGGGTCTTGGTGGCACCTTCTTGTTTTGTCTGTGAACAGAGCTGAGGGAGCCCTGTCAGAGAACCTTCTAGTACTAACTGTGTCCTAGCATAGAGTTTCCTAAGCCAAGTTAAAAATGGTACACATGCATTATCATCATTTTAAACAAATGAATTCACATAATCCCTTGTTTATATGAATTTGTCATGAATTTAACAAAAGACACGATTTATCAAATGTGATCAAACTTATGGTGTACAGATGAATTCTGCGGAAAGAAACACAGGATTGAGGCAGAGGAATCCGTGTTCATAACTCACAGTTGGGAAATGAAGATCAGGGTCTCCTTTCTTTCTTTGGTTCATTGAAAAACTCAGCTTTATTCTTGTAACTTCTGAGAAGATTTCCAAGCTGTTTCTTTTGTTTTACGTGTTTCCTAAAATACAAGCTGTTGGAATTGGCCAGGGTACTGCTGAGACTCAGTCTTCCATTATATATTCCAGGGATATTCCAAGTTGAAAGATTTCTTCTGGTTGGGCATGTGGGATGGACCTCATGTAATGCTTCAACATTCCTTGACTATACTGCTCATGCCGCTGCCAGGTATGTGTTGCTGCATGATTGCTGTTTAAGATGATGCGTCAGTTATTTTCCATCCACCTCAGAAATAAGACAATTAATAGCAAGGACTTTGCCTTGCCTATCTGATGCATATAAAACACTCAAGAAATGTTTTGATTAAATAAAAATATATCCTCCAGGCTGGAAAAAATTAGATGGCTTGCTTGTAAAATTGTGAGCCCTGGCAGAGTTCACATTGAGTTTTACGCTGCATTAAAAATGCAGTGTTAGGTCAAGAAGAAAACATGAAGAAAGACAGACAGAAAGACAAGAAACAGACAGACCATGAAACAGAAGGCACATGTACGGAGGCAGTGGTAGGAATTTTTAAAGAAATATGTAAATAAAGGGACTTTGTAAGAGGTGTGAACCAGATAAAGGGAATTAGCAGGTGATGCTAAGGTGCTAGCTGGAGAGGAAGCCATTACTTCTCTTAAGCCTAACAGATCAATGTGGGGGGAGTGAGGGAGATGATGTTACTGGATGGAAGCTGGTGTGCTGAAGATGAGGTGCCCAAAAGACTCTGTAGATATTGGATCAGCCAGACAGAAATTGTCCAAAGCTGGAAAGTGGTAGAAAAAATACGTAACCTTGAACCTTGACCTTCGAACATCTAATCCTCAGTTAAATCCCAATTAGAAATGCCTATTTGACAGTGCTGCAATGAACATTCGTGTGCGTGTGTCCTTATAGTAGAACAATTTGTAATCCTTTGGATATATACCCAGCAATGGGATTGCTGGGTCAAATGGAATTTCTATTTCTAGGTCCTTGAGGAATCTCCACACTGTCTTCCACAATGGTTGAACTAATTTACACTCCCACCAACAGTGCAAAAGTGTTCCTATTTCTCCACATCCTCTCCAGCACCTGTTGTCTCCAGATTTTTTAATGATCGCCATTCTAACTGGAGTGAGATGGTATCTCAATGTTGTTTTGATTTGCATTTCTCTGATGACCAGTGATGATGAGCATTTTTTCATATGTTTGTTGGCCTCATGTATGTCTTCTTTTGTAAAGTGTCTGTTCATTTCCTCTGCCCACTTTTGAATGGGCTTGTTAGCATGTTCTCACTCATAGGCGGGTGTTGAACAACGAGAACACATGGACACAGGGAGGGGAGCACTACACACTGAGGTCTGTTGGAGGGAAATAGAGGAAAGACGGTGGGGGGTGGGGAGCTGGGGAGAGATAGCAAGGGGAGAAATGCCAGATGTAGGTGATGGGGAGGAAGGCAGCAAATCACACTGCCACGTGTGTACCTACGCAACAATTTTGCATGTTCTTCACATGTACCCCAAAACCTAAAATGCAATAAAATAAATAAATGGGGGAAAAAAAAAGAAATGCCTATTTGAATAACCATTCTGGACATCACCTGGGAAAAAAAGCCCAGATGATGCAGTCCAGAGGACTCCACAGGCAAAGAAAGAGAGGATGGATGGGGGAGGGAGAGGTAAGTGGTAATAACCAGTATATCCTTTTAGGACACTGGAAAAGTGGTGAGTGGGGAAGCAAGTTACTTTTGCACCTGAGTTTAGCCAGAAGGTCACAGTCAGCCTCAAAGTTTCTAAAACTGGCCTGTAGCTTGGCTATAAAAAGCATTCAACCTAAAATACTTCAAATTTTAAAGGAAATGTTATGAGATATTTTGCACTTAAGTTAAAGGTCAGATCCAGTAACGAAGTCATCCCAGTTATTTACTGCATTTCTCTCTTTCGTCAAGGTTTGTATTCTTCATCATTGATAAGATATGGCCATGAATCAATTTGCAATATTATTTTAAATCCTTTTGGAAAATAGATAAATATATGATTATTCGGTACTCACTTTTTAACCAAAATGTATTGAATACTGACTATATGCCAGGTTCTATTTTTATTTTTCTGGGATGTATCATTAAACACGTTAGACAAAACACCAATCTTCCTGGGTGCATATGTTAGTGGGTAAAGACAGATACTAAACTGTAATTTTTGATGTCCAGTGTCTCAGTGAATGGTTATTTGCTATGGAGAAATGCAGGTGAGAAAAGGAAGTAGGAACAATTGCAGGGGGGTGTCTAAATTACTCTAGGGTAGTTAGGGAAAGATCCACTGAGAAGGTGCCTTTTGAGCTCCAAACTGATGGAGGTGAGGAAGTGTGCTCTGTATATCTGGAGGAAGATCGATCCAGGTCGAAAAAAATAGAAAGTGAAAAAAAAAATTCCTGCAATGCAACATTTCTGAAAATTTTATGAAAAACTTAAAAGAGGCCAGCGCAGCTGGAGCAGTGTACAATTAGGAAAATATTTAAGAGACAAAGCAAAGAATGTAAGGGAGGATATTTGGGGCCTTGTTGATGCTGATGTGGATGGAAAGCCTTTGGTGGGCTTAAGCTGCAGAGTTTTATGATACTTCTTCTTCTTTTTTTTGCTTTAATCACTCTCATTCTGAATTTCAGAACACATTTTGTGTCCTGATGTCAATGACCTCATGCAATTCTCATCAGAAATGAAAATTGATGATGCAGAAGGAGAGAAAGAAGAGTTGAAGGGGCAGCAGCCTTCACCTGGTAGCAGGAACACGGTCCAGGCATCAGCAGAAGCTCCAGACAGGAGCTCAGAGGTCCTTCCTGAGTCACAGTAGGGAAGGTAGCATGAGGGGCCCAGATGTCTGTGGTTGTAAAATGAAGTGGAGGGATTTTATGGAGCATCTCTTCCGATTGCTTCTATTTTGATGGCTATCCACTGAGAGTAAAGATGGTAGAAGAAGCTTTGGGGACAGCAAGAGAGGTCCAGTTATTAAATAACTCTCCATGAGGGCGAGTAAGCACTAGGAAAATGCTGAGCTAGTAACAAGGAGAACCAGAGGATTCCTTGAAGGTAATGAGTTGAATGCTTGTCTAGTTTTCGTCAGCCTCATTAAGTTGTGAACAGAGGGGGATAGACAAGATTGAGTGCTGGGTTCAATTACTTTGAGAATTTGCTAGGGAAATTGAGGGAGAAAGAAGTGTCTCTGGCTTCCTTTGACCACTCCCTGTGGATATCAGACCAAAATTTCCAAGGCTGTAGGCATGAAAGGTTAATTTCCTGAAGGAGAAATTCACCAGAGTGGAGGTTTAGCCGGGCTCTGCAATACCCACAAGTCATCTTTTCACTTTGAGTTCTGACCACATGCTTCATTCTCTTTATATGACTTTAAACAGAGCAGGAATTCAATGTAGGATTTCCTTAATTTTCTTCCTGGGTCCATTAAAAAGTTTGCAAAGAAAGAAAAAGAAAATTTAAGCTTGGACACTTTCTACTTCCTGAATGGTTAAGTTGGCATTTTTCACCGATGGTTCACCATTTCTAATTTTGTTATATGGTGATTGCATACGCTTTGTAAGGAAAATGAAGCAGAGAATTCCTGTCATGTAATTATATTTTAAAAGCCAACTAATAGTGGCTACTTTTGTTAGCATTAACAATTATTAGAACTTTTAACTTCAGCTGTGATAAAGAAATCCCTTGTGATGATTTTACAGTGGGAGTTTTACATACCTGTCATATTAACATGAATAATAGGATTAATGTCAAGGGGAATTGATACAGGCATTCTTTATTAAAAAATACACAAGAGAAAGGAAAAAATAATTTCGTAGGTAATCGCATAAATGCCAACTGAGGTTCTTGGTTCAATACTCTGGAATTTTAGTACTTTAAATAAATATCTTTGATTGATTGAAAATACATTTTTTGAAGATAAGGGTCATGTTTCATGCTTAGAATCACAAAATTTTCAAGTTGAAAAGGAGACTAGAAATGATCTCAGCAGCCATAAATACTGAAGCCTTGGGGGTTAAGCAGATGCATAAATGAGTGAAAATTACAGACAGAGGGTGGGGCAAGTTAGGAAACACAAACCAGATAAAAAGAAAACAGCAGCTACTCACATCCAACACAAGATTTTCTGTGAAGAAAGAAAGACTCACTCTGGGGAGAGCCTCTCACTTCTCAGGACAGCTTCTTTCTAACAATCCTGCACGATCTGCACGTGTACCTCAGAATTTAAAATATAATTTTTAAAATGTGATTTTTTAAAAAAGTAACTTTTATCAATGTGTTCTAAATAGTTTGGTAATATGTGATATTTGAACACTAACACACACACACACACACACACACACACACGCACGCACGCACTTTACAAGGCTAAATAAAACACAGATCTACTTAGGTCCCTGGCCACCAGTTTTCAGCTGATGCAGTCCAGCTGAGAGTAACTGAGTCCTAAAGAAGGGTGATAACTACAACTGATCCAATGGAACTCCAGTGACTTAATAACAATGTTAATTGTCAATGTTAATTTAGGGGTCTCTTGCCTTTCAATCTAGGACGATGTTTTATGCAGAGGAATTATCCCGAAATTTCTCTTCAGTGTTCAATATATTTTGTTAAAAAGTTTTAGGTAAAATATTTTTCCCTAGATTGAATGACTGAATCATACAGAATCTAAGTGACTTTTCTAAGGATGCACAGATAAGGAAAAACACAGATACGTCTAGAAAGTTACCTGGGTATTCCTTCTAATCTCAAATAGTGAGTGTCATGCAGGTAAGGAAATGAATCCTGATTATCAAGAGTCAAGTCCTTGGTGTGTACTTTAAGCAGTTTTCACGCTATAGCTCAGGCCACGAGACCAGGAGCCATAAGCCATGTCTGCATGCAAGCGAAGACTTCGCCTAGCTGTACCTGTGCATCCACAGAAGAGGCCAAGGGTATGATTAGGCTTTCCCGCTTCTAAAGAAATAGTGACAGCATATTAGACAGATAACAATGTACTGTCTGAAATCTCTACCAGCATCCAAACTTCAGTGATTCTAACACTCATTCAAGTTCATTTTTAAAGTCTAATTCCAGACAATTCCATGCTGTATCAAGTCCTTCTCATCCTTGAAGTCAGGGATCATAACCCATATTCATAATTAGAAAACATATGAAAAAATGCTCATCATCACTGGTCATCAGAGAAATGTAAATCAAAACTACATTGAGATACCATGTCACTCCAGTTAGAATGGCGATCATTAAAAAATCTAGAGACAACAGATGCTGGAGAGGATGTGGAGAAATAGGAACACTTTTACACTGTTGGTGGGAGTGTAAATTAGTTCAACCATTGTGGAAGACACTGTGGCGATTCCTCAAGGACCTAGAAATAGAAATTCCATTTGACCCAGCAATCCCATTACTGGGTATATATCCAAAAGATTATAAATCGCTCTATTATAAGGACACATGCACATGAATGTTCATTGCAGCACAGTTTACAATAGCAAAGACCTGGAACCAACCCAAATGCCCATCGATGATAGACTGGACAGGGAAAATGTGGCACATATACACCATGGAATAGTATGCAGCCATCAAAAACGATGAGTTTGTGTCCTTTGCAGGGACATGGATGAACCTGGAAACCATCATTCTCAGCAAACTGACACAAGAGCAGAAGATCAGACACCGTATATTCTCACTCATAGGTGGGCGTTGAACAATGAGAACACATGGACACAGGGAGGGGAGCACTACACACTGGGGTCTGTTGGGGGGAAATAGGGAAGGGACAGTGAGGGCTGGGAGTTGCGGAGAGATAGCATGGGGAGAAATGCCAGATATAGGTGGTAGGGAGGAAGGCAGCAAATTACATTGCCACGTGTGTACCTATGCAACAATCTTGCATGTTCTTCACATGTACTCCAAAAACTAAAATGCAATAAAATAAATTAAAAAAAAAAGAAAACATAATTAGAGCTTAAAATTTATAAAGGGATTATATAGGAGATAAGGAGATATACATATATTATACAATATGCATTACATATATGTATATATATACACGTTTGATTGCCAACTTGAACTGTGAAGATATTTTACAATATGCCTTTTATATATTTATACATGTAAATGTATATTTAATATTTACTATGTATTATTATATATTCATTCTTTATATCTAACTACTTAAGAGGCCTATTTATGATATATTATAAATATAATATAAAACACATATATATATAATAGATTTATAAATGATTATATATAATTAAATATAATTACATATTTATAAATGATTATAGAAATAATTAAGTATAATTATATATGTATTCATAATTTATAAAATATAAAAACATAAAAAACATATTGTAACGTGTCTTCACAGTCGAGATAGCAAATTGAAATCAAATGTCTCATGAGCCATGGACTTAGATGGCCTGGCCTCCCTTGGAGGATGAACACAGGAAAGGTGAGAGTATAAAGCAGAGGAGGATTCCATTAAAGGCAAAACACTCACTAGGAGATAAGTGCAAAATAACAGAGATGACTGGAATTAGGATAACAATAGTAGGACAAAGCAGAATGATAATGGTTTCCACTCTCATTGTCCCTATCCCTCTTCCATCATCTGGGATCTTGTTCTATCACTGCCATTCTGCATGCAATATTTCTTCAGAATTGCTTGGATCACATCCTGTTACTGATTTCCTTGGTATGTGTTTGGGACGTGTAGTTAACCTGCACTTGCTCCAAAGTTGTCTTGCAATTAAGCTCTTTATTTTTTTTTTCTTGATTAATTTTGGCCCTGGGGCAAACAGCTTGGCCTTCTGTATGAGGTAGCCCAGAAAGCAAGGGCAGCCTGCCCAGCAGCCTACTGATTCAATCTGACATTGAGACACAGCTAGAATGCAAAGACCGTATCTCAAACTTGCTTGTGTAAGTTAGATGTCCACATCCCTAAATCAGAATGACTTAACACCAAAGAACATGCTTTGCTCTGTAGACACTTCCACACTGGGTAAATCAACATGAAAAGTTTTAAATTTTTTTAGGAGAGGGTGGCTTACGGTCTTGGCAAAGTGAGCCTTGGGTGTACAACCCTTCATCTGGGTTATCTGTATCTCCATCTTTTACCTCCTTGTAATAGCTATCATTTTTTTTTCCTCTCTGCATGCCGCAATTTCTGTGTTTGGCAGAGTGGAAAGAACATGATCTTTAGAGACATACAAACCCAGGATGGATTTCCAGCTTAACCACCTACATGGTCTTGAATAATATTTTTAACCTTTATGAAATATAGAAAATAGTAGATACGTGACATGCTTTTGTGTGCCTGTGCATGAACTATGTGAGGCCAGCCTACAGGACATCTAGCACGCTGCAAGTATTTCCTTGAACTAAATATCAGTTTAATTATATTCTTATTGTTGCTGTTTTCTTTTTCTGGTTGTTCTCACTCCCTTTTCCTCCCATGGCATCTCCATTCTTTGTGCATCTCTGTTTGGTTTGCATTCTCTCTTTCTGTCAATCTTTGCTCACAGAAGAACTTTTCTCTCTGTTCCTTCTCCTTTTTTTCCTCCTAGAGCTTTGTGTAGGTTATTTTTTGTCCACTCCCTGTTACTCTTCCCTTCCTTGGTTTCTCTTTTAGTTTCATTACTTCTTACAGCATTGCTGTATTTCTCCTTCTTTGCCCACTGTGTATTCTTCCTTTTCTCTCCTTCTGCCAAATTTTGTCTTTCACTGTTGGTCTTTTGATACAGTGTGCCCCATCTGTCATGACTGTTTTTGCCTCGTTTGAAAATGTTGTATTGCTCCTTCATATCTTACTTTACAGTCTCTGATCTGTTCTCTCTGTTCATTTGGTGCTTGCCACCTTTCATTGTTTGCCTCATCTCTCTATATTTTACAGTTCTACTTATTTCTCTTCCTTTCAGATTTAGCCCCTTCCCTTTAAAATGTCCTAATACACTCAATCTACATAATAAAATTGGGGTTTTGTTGTTTGGGGAGTGACACATGGTACCTTTCTTTGGTTTTCATTGACCTTGACTTGCCTTTGGATGATCTACAAGCTGCCATTCCATTTGCATGAGTCAAATCTCTGTTGGTTTGATTCCTGTGCTCCACAACATTGCTTCTCAGTGCGATTTCATATTTTATGCGCTATGAATGTCATGCCCAGAAGCTCACAATCTTTCATTGCAATACAGCAAGTGACACAAATAGAATTTGCTACAAAAGAAAATAAACCTAAAACAGGTCACTGTTGAATTAATAACAAAAGGTCAAAAATCTTGTGGGAGAAAGAGGAAAACATGTAGGTTGGAAATACAAAACACTACTTGGTACCTTCTTGATGAAGGTCACACATTTAGTAAAATAACAACTTCATTTTGCAAATGAGAAGACTGATATTCAGAAGCACTTTGTCCAGACTCTCACTCAGATGCTGATAAGCGAATGGGTTGGAATTTAGATCTATACTTTTCGACTTTCACTTCTGAGTAGATGGACTAATTGTGGCAGGTCATCACTAACACTGCAATAAATATAGATATATAGAAAAAGAGACAAATTATAAAATTCATATTTTTAACATTATTCTACACTTGTGGAAGCAGAGCAATGAGAATGAAAATTCCAAAGCAGAAAGAACCATTTTGAGAGGAGCTAAGTCCTTCTGCTGTTTTTCTTGGAGGCATGTGCTGATTTTGAATATGGGCTCAAGATTGGGTTTCGGTCAAGCAAGGAAATTTGCTTCTGTGTTGTATCACAGAGATTTTAAAACAGTTATTAAAAATAAAACAATAACAGGAGAATAATATCTTAAAAGAGTATTCAAATATTGTAGATACCAAACGACAATATCTAAAATTAAGTAGTAATTGGATAAAAAGTTAAAGAAAGATAAATCAAAAATATCCAAACTGAAACACAAAAGCAAAAATATGAAAAGAGCAAAATAGTGTATATGAGACATATGGGACACATTTGAATGTTCTAATGTTTGTGTTGAGCAGGGGTCGGAAACACAATTTGAAGATACAACGTCCAGAAATGTTCAAAAAGTGATAAAATACATTAACCCACAAGTTTAAGAAGCTTAGTTAAAATTTCTTTTAGAATTACACAGGAAAACCTAACCTTGGCCCATCACAATCACACTGCTAAAATGAAAGATGATAAAAACAATGATAAAATTAGCTGGAAGAAAAAGAAAAAAAAGGCACCTGATCTTTATCAGAACAACAATAGCACTGATGGCCAACCTAGCAACAATAACAACTTAGATAGAAGCCAGTGAAGTAGAGAAAAATACCTTTAAACATGAAGAAAGCATGACAACAGAAATTCTAAACACATATGCTCTATTCAATGGATTATAATGATGAAGTTTGGGAAATACAATTTTTTTTCTTTATTTTTTGAAAGATCTTTTTTCAAAAATATATTTTTTGGAAATAGCTTTTGTGGCCTAATCCCTGGGGTATTGTCAGCACATGGAACGGGTCTCCAAGGACAGAGTACAGACTGCTATCTTTTGTCAAGCCTTCCCTTTCTGTCTTCCCCAAGAGGAATAGATACAAGTGTGGTCTATTAGATTAAAAGTATTGATTTGGCCACATGTAGAGTAACTGAAGTTTCAGTAATTGAAAGGTGACACATGTGAATGATCGTTTTTCTTCTTTCTTTTCCAAGATTATTTTCTGTCCTATGCCTCTGCTTAAAAAGTAGTGTGTACTCTCAACGCCTACCTTCTGAACAGTTGAGTGCTCAACTGCTCCTTCTTTCCTTCCACACTGCCAGAGAGAGGAGAGTATATTCTAAATATGTTGGGTTAGTGACATAGCTTGGATGTCCCCACCGAATCTCATGTTGAGATATAATCCCCAGTATTGGAAGCGGGCCTGGTGGGAAGTGTATCTGTCATGAGAGAAGATCCCTCATGACATTGGTGCTGTCCTAGTGATGATGAGTGAATTCTCACAAGATCTGGTTGTTTCCAAGTGTGTGACACCTTCCCATCTCTCTTGCTCCCACTCTCACTATGTAAGATACCTGTTCCCTTTTTGCCTTCCACAATGATTGAAAGCTTTCTGAGGGCTCACCAGAAGCAGAGCAGATGCTAGCACTTCCTGTATAGCCTGTCAAACTATAAGGCAATCAATCCTCTTTTCTTCATAAATTACTCAGCCTCAAGTATTTCTTTATAGCAACACAATAGCCTAAAATAGTTGAATTGCTTGAGTAAAAGATATGCATTCCCTTCGAAAATAAGGAAAAAATCAAGCAAGAAGGAAAAAGGAAGGTGGCAAGCATTACAATCTCTTGTGGAGGAACTTAGAAGTTTAATTGTTTTTCTTTGCAAAATATTCACAAATATTAATATTAGAATTAAGCCATCAACCTCAGTTTCAAAGAAATCAGCAGAGCAGGGCACAGAGCTCAAAAGGGGAGCAGGGCCTTACAGGAGCTAGTGGACTATTGAGATTAATTCCCTAGCTGAAATGAGAAAACAGGTTGAGTACATGTTTCACCATGTGTGGCTGTGCACAGCAGGGACATTGCAGGACAAGGCCAGGGAGACTCACCACCTCTCAGGGACTGTGACTGAGCAAGATCTATTCAACACATTGGAATTTATTTGTGTGGTATGTGGGATTGGTCTCCCAGAAGAAAATAGAGACTCTTTTTTTTTATTCAATTCCCTTTTTCAGTATTTGGAGGAAAGTGTTTCTAAGCATTTCTCTTGATTGCTTGCTTCTTTGTGTGTTCCTCTTGGGGAGAGATAACAGATAAAATCTATACATAAATGCCCTCTCATGTTTTGTTTTATAAGCCTCTTCCTATAACCTCATGTTAAAATGTCTTCCTAGGAGAGGAGTATGGTGTGTTATTAGTCTAATAAATTGCATACTTTCAAATAAGCTCAATGTCTGTGCCAAACGATGTGGTATTTTCATTGTATCGATGTGGCTCTTAAGCAGGGTTTACTTTGCACATGGGACCTCCAAATGATAAGCTGAGATGAAGACACAAACATTCACTGAGGGACGGTAGAATCAAAGGAGGGAATGGGATTGGAGGTTGAGTATGTGAGAAAGTCAGAGAAGATCAGAGAGAATCTTGGAAGGAAGGCATTTACTGGTGCCAGTTTGTCATCTATTCAACACAGCCACAGCAACAGTCTAGTTATACAGTAAGATGTGTACTTAGAGAAAGCTGAAACCAAAAAAAATGCATCAAAATTAATCATTTCCAACTCCACCTCTGAAGCCTGAATCAAGTGGGATCTTTCAAACTATGTGGGAATTACTATATTGCAATTTAGTTGGCCTGCAATAGAAAAGACCAAAGTCTTTATTCCCATTCTGCTTTCCCCTAGGCCACCGGTCCCTGAATTGACTTATCATAGTGAAGAAGTGAGTCTTGCAACCAGAAGAAAGCTTCAGCCCTAATAAGGATATCAGCCCTTTGGAAAAGAGGAGTCAGCATCAGGATTGTGTTGAGTGTGTCATACAGATGCAAAAGATTTCAAACTTTTCTAGTCATGCCAGAGGTGCTACTATCCCAAAAACCTGGCCTTGGACAACATCTGTGTTCTTCTCCATTATTGATGGAGGAAAGCAGATAGGAACTCTGAGATCATTGAGAGGTCAGCATGTGAAAGCTTGGGGCACACCTGTTTCTCTTGCTCTTCTTGGGCTTTAGTTTAGAGCACTTTTGATTTGTTTCTTACAGAGATCTTTTCTCTTAGAGTTCCTTGTTTTTTCACATCTTCAAAGATAAGTGCTTTTAAACATGGTGGACTATGAGATTACTTTCCAGCTATTTGATACTACAGATGCAAAATAATTTAATGTGAAATAATTTGTTATATCCCTAGAAGGGGTATGCAGAATGGAAGACAGAATTTTTCTCCCCAAAATAGAATTTGATAAATTGCTGAACCAAAGAAACAAAATGACAGTCACACTCACATAGCACTGGGAGCATGAAATTTGAATCAAGGTTTTCTTTTTAATTTTTCATCTACAAAAGATTAATCTGCTACTGCAGATAGGTATTGATTGTGAGGTCAGCCAGGATTATAATTCTCTAGACTATGTTCTTACTTGCCTGCCTTACAGAGACAGAAAAAAAAATCTTCAGTGAATATCTGTGAATTATGATAATATATGAGATGTTATCTTTTTATCTATATTCAATACTTGAGTGACCCAAAATCTATGTTTATTACTTCCCAGGGGAGCAGTGCATTCATATTTCTGTGTATGATACACATCTTCTCAGGCTATTTGATCATCACCTCTGCAACTGGCTTACTTTACCAAAGTTCAAGAATGTGGCCAGCAATGAAGGTCTTTATCTATTAGGACTCTGCCTTGCCTGGTCTGTGAGCAGTTCAAAATGATCCTTGTAGTATCTTAGTGTAAGATTTGGTGTTAGTCTGCCTGTCTCAGACCATTTTTGCCTATGGTAAAACATTAGGTGTGCATATGCCTCAGAAAAACATTATTCCCCTGTAAATTCTAGATTTTGTCATTGATTACAGGATTTGGTCTCCCCTTGGATCTAAAATTGAACTCTAATTACCTACTGGCAGAGAAGTTTTGTCCTGCATCTCTGTCTACATGACTGGGGCTTTAATATATTGCAGTGCTGTGCACTGCAGGGATCCCTGCTTAGGGGGCTGGATGTACCAGGACTGGCAACTCTAGTGGGCTGGGTGTATTTGTGTTAACTTAAACTGACCTCATGGTGTAGAACCTATGGGAAATTATCTACTAAACTATAACAAATACTTTCGCCCTGACACTCCTATTGCTATAGCCTTTGTTCATCAGAGCACACCCATCAAATACCACAGCCAGCCTCAACCAGTCAATTACATGCTATTGGTTACTGCTCTCCATTCAATCGGCCCTGTCTTTGAGAGTAAGCCTCATGACTAAGCAATGGTCTTTGGAATACCCCATTATATCCTGGAAAATGAACATCAGCTTGTAAACACTTTATTCCAGGCTCTACTTCTCATAAACCTTAAGTCTATATGTATTACAAATTCAAGATTTTTGAACGTGGGAGTATATGAATCCTTTATCTTCATTTATCTTTCTTTGGATGTGCTTCTTTAACAAGATTCTGCATAACCACATACAAGTCTCACTTGCTATATATCACTGTAATTTTGGAAATCCTCCATATGATGATGACTTCAGTGGTACTAGTCCTTAAAGAATACGGAGTTCTCTGGAAACCACTAACCGAACTATAAATTTACTCATTCCCATCTGGACATTAGGCATTTCTATTATGTTGCTTCTTCTGCAACTAAGTCTGGAATTCTCAGCCTTGAGATTGGAAAGTCTTATTGATGCTAGGGATGCATTTGAGCATTATTGCTAAGAGATAAGGAGATGTCAGTGAAGTGTCCTTACTGAGTACCAGGATTAGAGGAAAGGGACGAAGGTTATTTCTGATACTTCTTACATTAATTAGCTACAAAACCTTAGGTTAATGATACCATTTCATTGGTCTGTTTTTGCTCAGATATAACTTAAAAATAAAATACATTTTGCACATAGCTACTTTTAAGATCAAATGAGGAAATATATCTGGACACACTGAATATTCTAAAATTCAACTCCCAAATGAATGACATTAAACAGTTATCTCATGTAATTTGCATTAAAATATCTGCTTTGGCTACTAAATTGTGAGCTTCTTAAGCACAGAGGTAATGTCTTATTCATCAACACATCTCCAACACTTTAACAGTACCATGCTGTTATTAATTTATGTATGTATGAATTAATTATCATTTACCATATATTTACTATGTTTCATCCACTTTGATCATCCACTCAATGCTTACTAAATATATAGATGTAATTGAAAATATTTTCTGAGATCGCTGAAGGAAAAAGGTGAGAAAAGAAGTTTGGGATTTGTGAGCAGTGCATATTAATTTTGTACTTTTATTTTTGTCTGATCTTTCTATTTTCTGACACTGGAATTCATTCTCCTCAATCACCCACAGCTGGGAATACTTAGTAAATAAGCAGCTCTAACTACATCATTCTGGTGCTAGCATCAAGATCCAGATCTGATATTCCTGCTATTCACCCAAAAGAAACTAGGTGCCCTAGTTCTGATAACTAAGCCTCTCTCCCATTCTCTCTCTTCCTTTTTTTGTTTCCTGGTCCCACGTGCCCCCTAGGAGCTTTGATATGTTATTGTTTTGCTGCCTTGGGTTTTATTCTCAATTATATCTGTAATAGCTTACCATTTTGCCTACAAATGAATCAAGTCAGTTTTGCTATTTCATGTTCCACCTGAGATGTCATCACCTTAAACCTACAGTTTAAATGTGCTCCTTTGTGATAATAATAAAGTGGAAAAAACAAATGTAGTTGTGTGTTTTCATTTAATTTTTATTATTCTAACTGACATCTACCATTCCTAGGTGTACCAGCCACTATACTAATATGTGCACTATTTCATTTAATCATCCAACAATGCTAAGATAACTAAGGACTATCGTCAGCATTGTTATCTCATCCTCACCATTTTAGGTAAGGAATTCAGAAAATTTAAATATTCCTATTGTTCCAAGGCATTTGAGTGATAAAGATACACTTGAAGTCAGACTTGCCTAAATGCAAACCCCTTCTTTTGACCATTACACATTTTCTTTTTAAATTGTTCATGATCTCTGTCTCTGAAGCTCTATCATCCTATCGCTTGAATGAGACCTCACTTCCCCTCTAAACAGGCCTCAATCATTCACCAAGTAAAGAAACAAAGCCATCTTTACGTATCAAGTTGTCAGTCCTGTCAGTTTGCCTATAATTACTTCCTTCTTGTGTTCACAGTTGGTTTTGTCTTGTACTACTAGAAGATATGGGCACCATCAACCAAATTCTGAGACAGTCTTTTTAGTAACCTATTATGTAAAGAATAAAAAGAACAGAACATCCATTTTCCCTGCATTTTCTGGATAAATTACTAATAAAATAATTCTGTCAAAATTGCAGCCTCAGAGCTGAGTTCTATCTGGAAAAAAAAAAAAGAAGTTTTAATCAAAAAGAAAGCCTGAATTGCTTTATTGAAATCCACGTGGTCATTCTATTTTAGGTCAGAGTTTAGTAAATTTCATCAGCTTTTTGAAACTAAACTGTTCTTGTCTTCAGTGTCCTCATTTTTTTTTTTTTTTTTTTTAGAAATCCAGACTTCTGTAAGCCAACAGAGAGAGGGGTGAAAATAATAAGCATGGAGAGTTACATGGGAGGAAAGAGGAACTTGCATCAGTCAGATGGAGCACTTGGCCAACAAATCATTTGTATCAGCAAATGAAAATCTTATTCAGGATCCAATAGATGTAACTCATAAATGTTTAATCCACAAAGAAGAAAACAAATTTTACTTGAATTGGGAAGGATGTTTTTTTGCCAAGCCCAGCAGTCTCTAGACATTCACAGATAAATTCAGTTAGAAAGTTTGGATTTTCATAAATTTCCCATAAAATTTATAAATCATTTTAATATAATGATATCACCACTTACATCTTTATTCACCAAACCACTCAACAAGAAGATCTGCTTTTCAGTGCAAGTTACATAACTGCTTAGTGATATGTCTTTAGGTAAAGCACAGCTTTTCTGAACCTCTGCTATAAAATTGGTTCATAATTTATGTATAGCTATTTGGAAACCTTTTAAGGTACTTTAGAGAAGGGATTGACAAACTTTTATATAAAGAGCCATATAGCAAATATTTTAAGCTTTAAAAGACATGCAGTCTCTAGCACAACCACTTAACTCATTACAACATGGAAACAGCCACATGTAACGTGTAGATAAGTATGGCTATGCTCCAATCACACTTTTTAAAAGGAAACTAAAATGTGAATTTTATGTAATTATAACGTCACAAATCATGCTCTTCTGACTTTTAAAAACATTTCAAAGTATAATGGCCATTCTTATTTTGTGAGTACTATGCAAAAAATGTGGTAGGCCATATTTATCCAATGGGACATAGTTTACTTATTGCTGCTGTAGAGGATTTTATTTGTAACTGTACATGAAACTTAGAGATATGTTACAAAAGATGAAATTTCAAATGAGAAATTAAAATAAAATTTAAATGACATTTTTATTATCAAAAGTAAAAAAAAATATATCTATTCTGGTTTGTGGTTATGCCAATTTTTAAAAATTAATAGGCAGACAAATATTCTGATAAGTGCTGTTTAAAAAATATATAACACACTATCTAGCCACAAGAAATATTTTATTTTCATCAGGCAAGATGTTAAGGATAAAATCTTTAATCACCTATTTAGCTAGAAATATGATTTTCTTCCCTTATATGACAAAGAACAGTCATAGGTCATAATGGACAATGCCTCAGGAAGTAGTCATTGGGTTTTTATTTTAATCTTTTTTGATGATTCTCTTCTGGCATAAAATTTGTTGAAAATATGTAATTCAAGAGTAGATGTGAAATTAATTCATGAACCTCTATAAAAATAAAAGTCTATATTTATATATTTTTTCTACTATGAAAGTTACTCAGCTGAATTCAAAGAAGAATGTTTTGTTTTTAGCTGTTAGGAATAATATATTCTAAATCTGGCAATCAGGAAAAAATGTGAACCTTAGATGATTCAAATTTAACTCATATTTACTGACTGCCATCGATCAGCCAGGTGATGTGCTAAAGTCTTAAACCCAAAATCCTATATAATCCTCATAATGCCTTTTGTTGTAAATCCTAATGTTTCAATTTTATAGATAAACCTTAAGTCCAGAAAGTTTTATTTACCTGTGATTGCTATCTTTATTTTGCACTTTCCTGCCCACAACCTAGAAAGCTTAAACACAAAGACAACTTCCTTGAAAAGGTGTTAAAAGAAAAAGGAAATGAGAGAAGCACAATTTGTGGGTTCCCTCTGCAAGCGAGGTATTATGAGAGCATATTCATTCATCAATTTACTTCTACACTCACAGAGAATCTTCGCTGTGGTAGTGCACATCAAAGTTGGTTTGACCCTCACAAGGTAAATATATATTATCCTGATCCTTCAACAACCTTGCAAACTAGGGGTTATTACCCTGTTTAACAAATGAGAAAACTAAGATATGGATTCTGGAGCTCAAGGTCACAGTGTCAGTCAGTGTTGGTTTCAAGATTTGAACCTTCGTTTGTCTGACTTGAGAGACTGCTCATTTCACACCACACTGCCTTTAATGCCAGAGAAATAACAGACTCCTTTCATCAAATGTCTTCAGCTGCTTCTCCACACTTTTAGCTCTCTGTTTATTTTTGCTCTGACAATGAAAAGAAGGGAGGAAAATTCCACCGTGCCTAGAAGGCATCTAGTTTTCTGATAATTTTGCAAATAGTTTTCTTTGTTTCAGAAGTGTGTCTATAATGGAGAGGCTATGGATGCTTGACATGAATTGGAAGTAAGTTTTTATTTGTTTGAAATTATTACACCAGCCTTCCTTGACACTTGCTGTTAATTATTCACTGGGAAATAGAGAAATATGTCAACACAACATTTGTCACTGGTTATTTAGAGGCTCAAGTTGACAGATCTTGGCAGAATCTTTGAAAGATGTGTCTGACGTGGTTGCTTTTAGTCTCCTTATTTATTTTACATTCTCAAGACAGTAAAGCAAAATAAAGTCTTCCACTAGTGTGATAGCTACTCACAACAAAGACACATATTTAGGATAAGGTTAGCAGTCTTGCAATGCTGACTGGAAAAGCAGGTGGTCATCAAATGGGGAATGAAATTGGTATGTTTCAGGCCTGATGGAAATTTTAAGAGGAACAAATTAGACAATAAATGTAATCATTACATATATCTTTACCACTCCCTACCAAAAAAAAAAAAAACCAAACAAACAAACAAAAAAAATGGCCATGAGGTGACTCCACCCTATATTGATTTGTCCTGTAAGTGATGGATTAAATCACAAAATATAAAGCAAAGCTCTAAAAATACAAACATGCCATTCTAAGCGCTGTTCTGTCACAACTTCTGTCTTATCAAGCCTGGCCTTTCCCTCTCTCATTACATTTCTTGTGTCCTGCCTGCCTCTATTCAAGCTACGCTACTCTGAAGCAGCTGCTAAAATCACAGTTTTCAGTTCCAGCTTTGAATGCAAGTACTCGTCCTACTCTTACTGACTGAGTGAAATTAGTCTGCTTACATAACCTCCCAGATTAATTTTCCTTCTTACTTTTTTGAATTCAAAAACGGGTATTTAAATAACGTATTCCTCGTCTCACAATGACCAAACCTATTTTTTAAAAAATCAAAGTCCTAATCACTGTCCCTAAATTCTTACAAAATCTTTTTTTTTTTTTTTCTGATTTGTCCTTAGTCTATCACCCCCTCTTTCTGTTTTTTCTGCTCTACCAATGCTGGACTTCATGCTATTTCTGGAAAACACCAAGCACACTCTGTCTCAGGATCCTTGTTCTGCTTCTCTGTTGCCTAGAGCTCTCTTTCCTCCCACATTCTCATAGTGTCCTCCACTAACTCTACGAGGGGTCTGTTCAAATGTTGCCATATTAGCAAGACCAACCCATCCATCCCACCCAAACTGCTCCACTTCCCCACCTAGCAGTTGTTAGCATCCTTAGCTCCTGACAATAGAAGTTCATGGCAGGAGGGGCCATTGGGAAAGCAGTTGCACGGGGGGGGCAGGGGTTTGTAGTGGAACAGTCTGAAAATGAATGCAAGGTGAGGATGAAGAGGAAGGAGGAAGCTGGATAAATTTACATGGTTCTTATTTGCTAGGAAGGCAATAAGAATTTATTGAAGAGCATTTAGGCAGATGAATGGCATAATATGATTTACATATTAAACAGATTGTGCTGGTACAGGTGGAAAATGGATCAGAATGTGTAATATGCAAGGGCATTACTTCAGAAATTCTTGAAGGCTGAGTTTTAAGCATGTCTCAGCCCACCAGATTCTACTCATACCTCAAGTCCAGGAGGTGACATGTTGAAACATTTCAATTCAAACAAATAGAGATGAGGAAGGATGGCAATAGGACACTTTGTTTTTGGGAAGTGGCAACTAGAATGAACTAGGGAAAAAGCAATAGAGGTTGAGAGGACTAAAACTTCCCCTAAGCTTAATTTTAATTAATTCATATTAGATACCTTCTTGAGGGAACAAGAGAACTCCAGCAGAAACACAGTCCAAGTAGCCTATAATCCCAGCACTTTGGGAGGCTGAGGCGGGTGGATCACGAGGTCAAGAGATCGAGACCATCCTGGTCAACATCGTGAAACCCCGTCTCTACTAAAAATACAAAAATTAGCTGGGCATGGTGGTGCACACCTGTAGTCCCAGCTACTTAGGAGGCTGAGGCAGGAGAATTGCTTGAACCCAGGAGGCGGAGGTTGCGGTGAACCTAGATCACGCTGTTGCACTCCAGGCTGGGTAATAAGAGCAAAATTCCATCTCAAAAAAAAAAAAAAAAAAAAAAAAGAAAAAGAAAAGAAAAGAAAAAGAACAAGAAAAAGAAAGACAGTCCAAGTAGTAATGGCAAAATCTGACCTGATGGTCAGGACTTGGTGAGTTTAAACAGTAATTTAGCCAAAAATGAAAGCAGACAGAAGCACTAATCCAATGAAAACAGACAGATATGTTTTCAGGGTTTCCATTTGTAATCAAGAGTGATATAGGTCACCCAGGGAAAGTTAATTCTGCCTTGGAGTGACCATGAGTCTTAGCATGAGAAAAATAGTCACAAACATAGCAAGAGTTTGTTAATGCAAGAAGAGTAGCAGTCAAGGAGAAAAATCAGATTCAACTAGAAGGATTAAGATTTTTGGTTTCTATTTGATCTTCTGGACACTGAACACAGGGTATAGGGCAAGAAAGAGATAATATTTAAGGGCTTTGTATTTTAACATTGTGTCATGTATTTTGGCCAAAGGAGAAAATGTGTCCCAATGAACTGTGCTTGTCTGAGCTTGCCAAAAATCAAAAGAAGAACATGATGACATGTGAGGTCAGGATGGTTGCTTGGAATAATTTCAGCTTTTCTTGATAGAAAAAGCCTCCTGTGACCAGAAGCCTGATGTCTGTGCCCCAGGTCTGCTACAGCTTATGTTTTGTTAAGACGTCTTCACGCCTTCCTGTGTCTGGAAAGCTACCATCTGGAAGAGGCAATAGGTTATTTCAGTAAGAACACAGGGAGCAAAGAGAGGTATGGTGAGTGAACATTTGGGAAGAGAAGAGTTGCACTTACCACAAGGAATGTCCTTCCAAATAAGAGCTCATTATGAAAAGTGTTAGCTTTTCTTCTGTTTCTGAAAGTTCATATAACTGAGTAACTGTTGCAGATAATGCTATAGATGATATTACAATATCAGGTTGATGGGCTGGAATTCACTATATTTAAGATAATCTTAAGGCTCTAGTTTTGTGTATTTTCTCAATTATTCATTTATTTGCATGTTCAACCAATATTTATTAAAGACCCTCACTCAATCAGATTAGGATGCTGTAATAAAATATTATAGACTAGGTGACTTAAATAATAGAAATGCATTTCTCTCAGTTCTGGAATCTGGGAAGTCCAAGATCAAGGTGTAGGCAGATTTGGTGTCTGCTGAAAGCCGTGTTCCTGGCTTATAGATAACAGCCTTCCTAATGTGTGTTCACATGGCCTTTCTTTGGCTTAATATTACAGAAAGAGAGAGGAAAAGAGAGAACATCTTTCTTTTTTTGTAAGGACATTAATTCTATCATTGAAGCCACACCATCATGACATAATCTAACCCAATTTATCTCCCAAAAGCCTCAACTCCAAATACTATCACACTAGAAATAGACTTCAACATATAAATTTTTAGGGACAAGAGCATTTAGTTTATGGTAGGCACATGTAAAGTTTAAATTTTCGCAAAACTTTAAAGATATAAAGAATTTAGCTTCACTCTTTCTCTCTGGCCAACACCCTTGGGCTTGTTGAGCTTGGGATGTCTGTAAAGCAACCCAATATTATGTAAACATTCAGATACTTGATGCTAAGGTTTGGAAAAATGGAATAGGGAGAGTTGTGATTTGTCAGTACATAAATTCCCAATATGCCATGGAAGCTTATGATATCACCTAAGGGTCGGGTGGGGAGAGAAAAAAAGATAAAAAGAGAGGAAGTGCAATAACTGAACTTCAGAAAATGCAAAATCAGGACATTGGTGTGATGTAAGTTGAACTATTGAGAGGAATCCTGTAGCAAAAGGAAGAGACAACGGAGCAAGAAATGATCAGAGGGGTTGAGAGAGAGAGAGACTAGGAAATAAGTGAAGAACATTTTCAAACGGAAGGAAGCAAAGAGCTTTCTTGACAGGGATTCTGGCAGTGTAAGTAAAATGAGGACTAACTATTGACCACTGAATTTGGAAACATTTAGATTAACTATGATCTTGACTGTAACTGCTTCTGTGGAATGGTAAGGACAAATGCCTGAGGGCGTAACTGGCTTGGGTTTCAGGGAAATAGAAGTAATGAGGAAAAAGGAATATGAACTACTATGTGAGGAACTTTGTGGTAAGAGCAAGTGGAGAAGTTAGGTATCTGCTGGGAGGATGTGGAAAAACAGCACGGATATTGTGAGATGGTAAACATTTAGGATGTTGATATGGATACAGAAAAGTTATATTATAAGAAAAGAGCAGGCAAGAAAAAGATAGGTAAATTGCAGAAGTAGTGTCCTTAAGTACATGTGATGCAATGGGATCCATTGCACAAGTGGAACCTTAGAGTTAAATGCAAGCACAGGCATTCCATTCATTACAATACAAATTGAAGCAGAATATATGTATTTTTATGTGAAGATTCTCAGGTTCAGTGGTGAGAAGATGTAGAATTTTTTAGGTTGTTTCTGTTTTCCAGGGAAGAAAAAAAGCAGCATCTTCAAACCCAAATTATGCTTCAGGCTTCATATTTGGGGAGAGATAAGGTGAGAAAGGAGGTCTTCCAGTTCAGAGATTTCCTAGTGGAGTTCTGCTAATGGATTATGAGTACTCTACTGACCTCCTCAGCATTCAGGGCAGGTGGGTGATTCCTAGGGTTGTCAGAGGTCCCTTTCCTCCCTTTTCTTGTATCCGTTTCATCATCATTGTATTGGAGCTGGAAATTTTAGATCTAGGATATTGAGATAATAAACTGGAAAAATTGAATAGAATTGCTGGAAGGATCTACAGAGATACTTGAGACCAGCCAGTAAAGTTTTGTTTTCTTCCAGTTACCACATGAGTTATTTTGGTGAAGTCACAGAGTAAGCAGTGACTGAGACTTAACCAGTTTGACATAGAGCCACACACATCCAGTAGCTGAGGATAATGGGGTAGGGAAACATATTGATGATGTGTGTAAAAGAGGAGAAAACTGGAGCCGCTGCGGTGGAGAGCGAAGGCAGTAAATAGGGCATGGGCAGGGAAAAGGTGCTGTACCATTGATGAGAAGTTCAGAATAAGTCAAGCAATTGTTGGAGTCAAAGTTCTAAGGGGAGTGTATTAGTCAGGGTTCTCTAGAGGGACAGAACTAATAGGATATATATGTATAAACTATTAGTCATCTCCAAATTAGCCTGGAAGCTATGGTTGGAGATGACAAGTTTTGTGTGTGTGTGTAAGTGTGTGTGTGTGTGTGTGTGTGTGTGTGTGTGTGTGTATGGAATAACAGGATATTGGTTCATATATATATATATATATATATACACACACACACACATATAAGTTGCTTGATACATATATGGGATATTATTTAATTAAATGTTGATCAACACTTTCACACTTGCTTGCATTTGTAGGCTTATAAAGAAACTTTGGTTAAAGAGGTCTAAGCTATATATTGAATTGGAACATCTAAATTCAAGTCCCATATATATATATATAAATATATATATATATGAGATTAATTCACATGATCACAAGGGCGCACAATAGGCTTAGGCTGTCTGCAAGCTGAGGAGCAAGGAGAGCCAATCCGAGTCCCAAAACTGAAGAACTTGAAGTCCAATGTTTGAAGGCAGAAAGTATTCAGCACAGGAGAAAGATGTAGTTTGGGAGACTGGGCCAGCCTCTCCTTTCACATTTTTTCTGCCTGCTTATATTCTAGTCAGGTGCCCATCCAGATTAAAGGTGGGTCTGCCTTTCCCAGCCCACTGACTGAAATGCTAATCTCCTTTGGCAACACCCTCACAGACCCACCCAGCCTCAATACTTTGTATCTTTCAATCCAATCAAGTTGACACTCAGTATTAACCATCACAGGGAGTAACAAAGAACAAGTCAGAAATGTGCTGTTTGGAATTAAGATCGTACAGAGAGGACATTTTAGTGACAACTTCTAAGGATGAACATGGATTGAGTTGAGAAAAGATTGGGATAAGTCACGGAAAGGGAAGCAAATAAGATAACAAGGTCTTGAAATGATTGTGTCCCTAATGAAGGGTTTCCCATGAGAACTTTGAAAATTAGTCTGGAAGCTATGGTTGGAGATGACAAGGAGTTTAAGGCTAACAAGTCGGATGAGCACTGAAATTTAAACTCTGGTCAGTGAAAGAAGCAGCTATGAAAAAGCCTTGAGATAGCACAGCAGGGAAGATTTAAAGAACATGAGGATAATATGGTGTACCTAAATCAAGAGCTAATTTAATTCCAGGAAGTAAAAGCAGTAGTACTACGTTAAACACTTAACATAAATCACAATATTCTAAATAAGAGCTTATCATTTGTGGTGTTCTCAGAAGGTTGTGTTGTTTTATAGAAGCCAGGGATGGTAAAACAAAAACGAAAACAAAAAACAAAATAAACAAGCAAACAAATGTAATATTGTAATATTTTCTACAGTGTGCTTATTGCGGGAAATAAAACTAAATAATAAATGTATAAGCCTAATGCATGGGTAAGCACTGGACATCTAGCACCCTTTGGGTACTTTTCTTAGCAGTTGAATGTATTTGCTAGAAAGTAAATAGACCTGGATGAAGAAATATTACAAATTCTATCATTGAAAGGAAAATAAATATATTCATACATGTGTTTATACTTTCAGCAAGCTATATAGAAGAGTCACAGTATATCATTCCTATACTGGGCTCTGAATTCAAAAACCTAAATATAATCAAGCTTACAGTCCCAAGATCACCAAATCTAGTGAAAATTTTTTTGTGTTTAGGATAAATAAGAGAATTTACAAATTTGAGACTTAACTCTTGGTATCCTAGAGAGAGTGGCTAATGGTACTGGTTCTAGAACAGCATTGCCTAGTGAAAATTTCCGTGATAATGGAAATTCCATGTTGAACATCTTGCTAAGGAGGGCGAAGCTGGCACTAGTTCACTGAAGAACACAAACACTTTATTTTACTAATCTAAGTTGTATTGTCAACAATCACCTGTAAGTGGCTGCCATATTGGACAGAGTCATTCTGTAGCTTCAGTCACCTGTTGACGCATTTAATATTGCTCAACTTTATCTCAAGGGAGGAAAAAGCAAAATGTGGCATCAGATGAAGAAAACTGACCATATCTTTTATCCATTTAAATTGCCCCAGAGGCTTCCCAACCTCATACTTGTCATTGTTTGTTTCTTTCAATGATATCTTAAATGGAGTGTGAAGTTATAAGAGGCTGTAAGAGACTTGAGCATTTCAGAGGTTTTGCTTGGTAAGCAGCTTCCACCACAAATTAATCGGAAAGGGTTTCTGTCTGGAAGTCATTGCCTTTTATTTTCTCCTTTATCTCTTTCCCACTTGCTTACATTTGTAGGCTTATAAAGAAACTTTGGATAAGGAGGTCTGTGCTATATACTGAGTTGGAGTATCTAAATTTAAGTCCTTTATTTCCAACCTGAACAAATCAGTAAGGCTCAGTAATTTTACTTACAAAACGGGGACAAAAACATGTACCTAAGTGAAAGTAGTTTTGTAATAATGCACATATAGACACTTAGAAAAGTAAGAGTTAATCCTTATGTAATAAATGGATTAAGTAAAGTAAGCCCTAAACTAGAAATCAGTTATTAGAAATTAAATTTTCATCAGAATAAAATAGATGCACTGTAAAGTACTCCCCATTCAAGTATTTAAAGTGGAAATTCTCATGTTTTTAGAAATAATATCTCTTTTTCAATTTACTCATGTTTCATGGCAACATACATCAGCCAGGTGAATGGTGTCAAGCTTAAATGTCAGTAGTTTGCACATATAAAAAGGCCATGTTAATTCAACCAAACCTAGAACTGGTATGCAAGGCTCTCTATAACTTGCAAACAGTGGGTCTCATCAAATAAACCATTCAAGATAAAAATGTCAACTTTTGTAGATGACATTTTCTGTTTTGATAAGACTAGCAAAAGCTATGACATTCATAAGGTGTGTATTTAATTAAAAATTTAATGTTCTTTTTTGTCGTAGATTTGCCACATATTCTATTGTGAATAGAGATAGAATTATGTAATTCAAAATCAAAGAAGTAAAATAAGAATTATATTATTTTGTTTTATCTTATCAGCAAAAATTTATTGATCACCTACCAAGTGCTGGATATTGCAAAGTCTGCAGATAAAAATGTTTATAGTGTATTCCCTGTTCTTTAAGAACTGCTAGTGCAATAGAGGGGAAAAGATACATAAATGACTATAATATAGTGAGCTTTATATGCAAGAAATGTGAAAGCTCAGAGAACAAATTCAGGGTGGGGAGAAGGTGCCACGAGGAAAGATTTTCCAATGGAATGCAATTCCTCAGAATATTCTCAAAGATAGAACAGAGTCTTGCCAGCTGCATGGAATTTGGGGAAAGAACTCAGCAAAGGCATGGTGACATGGGGACCGGGATCTATCTCTATTTCAACACATAGTCTGGAGTGTATAGACGGGGATATTGTGGGGCTGTAGAAAATAACACTGCCAAGGTGAGGGTTGGCACACTGGGGTTTATGGGACATGCTTAGAAGTCGTGTATTTAACTTACAGGAAAAGAAATAGAACAATAGCATGGGAATTGATTTACTTACTCCTGAGTTTTGGAATAGATGCTGCAGCGGAGCAGAAAGAGACCTGAGACAAAAGGAGCAAGTACTAAGGAAGAGGTGAAATGGCTTGAATTAAGAACATATCAGGGATGAAGGAAAAGGGGGTAATTTGAAAGGAGGTTGTATTAGTTTGTTCTCACATTGTTATAAAGAAATTCCTGAGACTGGGTAATTGATTTTTATTTTAAAGGTTTTAGCTGTACAGCCTGCACATGGTTCTACAGCCCATGCAGGAAGCATGATGCTGGCATCTGCTCAGCTTCTGAGGAGGCCTCAGGAAACAGCATTACGGCAGAAGGTGAACAGGGAGCAGACACATCTTACATGGCAGGAGAAGAAGCAGGAGAGAGCGAGGTGGGAGGTGCTAAACAGTTTACATGACCAGATCTCTAGAGAACTCACTCACATCATGAAAACAGCATCAAGAAGATGATGCTAAACAATGCATGAGAAATCCACCCCCATGATCCAATCCCCGCTCACCAGGCTCCACCTCAAAGACTATGGATTGCAATTTAACATGAGATTTGGTACAGACAAAGATTCAGACCATGTCAGAGGTGTAGAAGGTAGTATGAAAGACTCGGTGACTATTCAAGTTAACAGGAATTTTACAAAGGGAAACATTGAGACAAATGCTCAGATTCTCAGTTTTTTCAATTGGTTTCAAGATAAGGGATCTAGGGAAAAAAACTATTTATAAGAAACACATATGTTTCCTCCTTCTTTCTTTTCCTTCTCTTTCTCTTTTTAATATTTCTTCTTCCCCTATTCTTCCTCTTTCTTTTTCTTCTTCGCCTAGCCAGGGACTCGTGATTTGAGATATAATTGGTTCAATTTTGTATATTTTTGTTTAGGGACCCATGGTTGGAGATACAATTAGGTCAGTTTTGTATATTTTTGTTTGAAGGAATTGAGATGTGTATAAAATGTGTGTGGGTGAAGAGAATTGTTCATCAGTGGTACAGCTTGCAGAAGTCATGTGAAACATGGGGAATTAGACATTTCCATAGGACTTAGGAAGTGAGCAGCCGATGGTAACTTTGGCAGAGTGGTGGTATCAGAAATGATATTAGATAGGACAGAGTGTGCAAGTGTGTACAGCTGATTGTGCTTGGAGGTAAAGATCAGAGAATGAGGGACCGATATTGAGCAGAGTCACAGGGTCAAGTGATTTTGTTGTGAGTTTCTTTTGTGTTGTTTTGCTGTTCATTTATTTTCAGCCATGGGTAACTGGTATTTCTATATATTTTATGAAAGGAGTCAGTAGACATAAGAAATATGAGAGGAAAAAAAGCAAAGTAAATATATAAGGGGACAAAATGTTTGAGAAGACAAGAGAGGAAATAAAAGACATGAGTTTACCACAGTGGCTCCCAAACGAGGGCGATTTTACTCCCTCTCTGGCCAGGTCAGACAACAGTTTTGATTCTCAGAGTTCTGCAGGGTGCTACTGGCACATAGCGGTTGCCACAGCTTTTATAGCACACAAGGCAGTCCCTCATTACTAAGATGACATGAGAACATAGCCACAACACTGGCAGACAGAGATCGATGAACCAACCTCGGTACCAGGTGATGGGAACATGCACTGTCGGGAAACAGCAGGCAGGGAGGCAGGTGTGCCCTAAGGCCTTCGTTTCCTGCAAACAGATGAGGTCATTGGAGAGATTCAAAGAGAAACTGGAAGGAAACATGAAGCTGAGGGACGAGGAACATGCCATGGAGAAGGTAAGCAGGTTTTGATTGGAGAATTAGAGACCAGGTATTGGAGAGTTTCATGGCTGTTGGGCACACAATCCACCGGAAATGGCATCTTAACCAAATCTAAACCAGAACCATTATGCATATATTGTTTATCAATACATGGAGACAGTGTCCCCAGGTTGCTGTGTTTTATTTGGTGCAGGCTATCTCATCCCTGGAAGGCTCTAGAAGGGAAGGCTGTGAATTTTCTGGAACATGACTCCAGGCTATGCCCTTAGAGCAGTCCAGAGAGTCCTGATAAACCAGCTTTTCCACTGTGTCACAGAACTGCACTTTCTTGGGCAGGGCTGGGGAATTGCATTTCTTGTCACTGCTTACTGAATGACACCTTTTCAAGTTCCTTGGAGTGGAAAACAACAATAATGTGCTCTTCCCAATCCCCCTACTAGTCTCTGGGTCAACCTTAGCCTTGAATACAAATCACAAGATGGCTTAGACAGTGCAGCTGGAGCATGCTGGTAACTTAAAAAAAGGAGATGGTCTTAAGAATGTGCTTGTCTTGTTTTTATAGAAGTTTTATTACTCACTTGGTGAGGAGTAGTCATAAAGATGCCAAAGCCTAGATCTTCACTCTGAATCCTAATATGTCATTTCATTTCAAATTTCACTGAGCTTGAGACCTCCTTACTATCTTGAATTATTACATCAATGTTACCATTGGCAAAGTAAAGAAAGACTATCTCTGGATTGTTTGTTATAACTCTATATACATCTATAATTATGTCAAAATCTGAACTAACTAAATAAATACATACCCCTACTTTGAGCTAATAGACAGTTTTAGACATTAATATGAACTGTTTATTCATTCGCTATTCAGCCAATCAAAAACCTTGAATTAATAACTGCATATTGCAGGACCTTGGAGATAAAAATGTATTCAACTCTTTATAAGAAACTGTGAAGTTGGTACTATGGTCATGACCCTTAGAAAGACAAATAGAATGAATTTCATACTGCCCAAGGTTATGTATCTAATAAGCTGTAGACTTCTGTGAGGTTTTCTTTTATATTTTTATTTGTTGAATGTTTTTGTTTGTTTTTCTGTATCATGCTGCTATCCAGCAAGAGCAGCATAGCATCAGGTTGCTCAGTGTAAGGCAAGGAAGGCAGCACTCTGATAAATGACTCCAGGGCAAGTGAAGCTACAGTATGGTTTATATCTGAAGTAAGCCAAGTTCTCTAAGGAAGAAACTAATTCCTAAAGGGGGTCACAAACACCTTTATGAAGGAGAGAGCTATGCCGTTCCTCTCAGCTTTGTTGAATATACGAAGGAAAAAAGTCTGTGTGATTGGGCTGAAATAGTGAGGAAGGAATGGCACCCCCAGGGGTGGGGGTGACTACAAATAAGGAGGAATCAGTGTTAAAACCACTGTACTCAACGCAGACCCTAAAGAAGGCTGAGACTGGAGCGCTGGGGTGAGATGAAGAATCGTCTAGTCTCTGTTGAATCTCCTTTCCCTTATAAACCACGGCAATTTGGAGTATGATTTGAAGAAAGTTGTTCTCTTTTGCATTTAACAACCATGCAGAAACAGAAGAGATTCCTCTTTCATCTAGTTTTCCCCCAAATATCCATATTATTCATATTTATCAGACTCTAGTACACTGATTGAGCCAAATCTCCAAGTGGCAGAAATTGTGTGTGTGTGTGTGTATGTGTGTGTGTGTGTGTGTGTATTTCTTTTATCCACTTACCTAAGTTTAAGCTGACCTAGACCTGGTTCTAGAAAGAGTCCCCAAAACAGTCTGGTGAGCTCTTGAGACTTGAACCTGTGTTTTGAAGTTTGGCTGTTAGGCTTGCTAATAATAATATGTTCTTTGATATGTTGGTCATTCTCCCTGCTTTATGTACATCCTTTAAGGAAATTTTGTGTAGGATTCACTGAAGATGAAGGTTATTTCTGCAATCTATATTCCTAACTCCAGTTTAACTCTAATAATCCTTTTGTCCCCAATAGCCTGTTCTTTAGTTTGGCTCAATTAATTTAAATCCTATTAACAGTTAAGGGATCTGAGCCAGTCACTCCCTTAAGGTTTATAGGGAATTTAAGATGGACAGGGCAAAGTAGTGTGTGCGTTTTTAAAAATTCCTATGCTTAGGCTGAATTCTATTTCTCCCATCTTCTTTTTACAAAATAAATTTAAAGTGCCTTTTATCCACACTCCAGAAAACAAAGTGTCTGAATACGGCATGCCAAGGGAGCATTCCTTTGATAAAAATTGGGATGGACAACATTTCTATATTCAAAGAAAGAAAACATCTTCCATTCAAATTTCATTATCTTCTGAACTACAGTTAGAACTATTTCATTATTCTGGGCAAGAAATTTAATGACACAGTCGTCTCAGCATCCATGATGGTGAGCTGGGTATATGGGTGTTCAAATGTTCCGTATGTTTGTCCCAAACTCATACACAGCTAGATTCAATTTAAGGGAAATGGAGAAGGATGCCTCTCCCTGCAATTCTCTCCATTTATGACAAAGCCCCATTACATGCTGAACCTCAGCAGCCAGGAAGTAATGTTGCATATCAAATATGATTGTAGGGGAAGAGCAGTCTCACAAAGCAGCTTCCAGAGGACCTGCGTGGTTCTTAACATTACCACTTGAGTAAGCAGCATTCCCACTCTAATTCCTGTCATCAGAACTTGTGCAAACTACTGCATTTTTCTGCAATAATATGTCATCATTAACCATATGTCTTCTTTCTACCACTTTTTTTTTCCAGCAATTCACCATCATTAATTTTTAGTGCCATTTCCTGAAGACAGTTGGCTCCTATCCAAATGTAATGAGGTTGAGATTCGTAAAGTTTGATAATTGTCAGGGGAAGAATATAAGTGTAATAAAACGCAAGCTTCTTTTTTAAATGTCTCTCAGCAATAGTAGATGAGCTGACTATGGCCATGTCTGAGCATTCTGTTTGAGTTGAGATTACAAGGGTCATAAGGAGAACTTACTTAGCTCAATATCAATCAATCAGTAATTATCTTTGATAAATACCAGGAACATATTAATAATAATACATCTTATAATTTTCACAGAACATGTTATATCTGTAAAGAGTTTTATCATTTAATTAAAGAAAAAGTATTTAGGGAACTCCTGAAGTGTGCCATGTATTGATCTAGAATCAGGAAAAATGAAATGTTAATAAATGTAGGATGCGTGCCTTCAAAAGATGCCCAGTTATGTTTAAGAGTTATGCCAATGGTACAATAGTTCTCAGTTTAGCAAATTCCCTAGGTGGTTATAAAATGATTGTCTTCTTTTTTTATAGCAAGATCCACTGAGATTACTTAGCATGTCATGGCACCTTAAATCTTAAATACAGCAGCCTCGAGCCTCTCCTGGTGATTTAGCACTGGATATGTGGCAAGTGCATCTGAAGAGCTGAAATTTTAGTCTTACTTAATTTGAATTAAATTAATTTAATTTGAAAACATACTCAGTGCGTTACTGAAAAACATTTAATTATATTTGTGATTACCTGGGTATATGGATGTACTTTTGCCACTGCAACTTTTATGAAGTTTAAAATCAGGTCACATATTTCCTATGAAAATATAACATCTAGATTGAGATGTGCTAGAAATTCAAAACACACATCGGGGTCTCAGCAAAGAAAAATGTTTGATGTATCTCATTAGTAAGTTTCTATGTTGATTGTGTGTTGAAATGATAACATTTTGTATATTTCAGGTTATATAAGTATATGTGAAAACTAATTTACTATTTTTTCATTTGTAAAAATAGTACTACTAGGAAATTTTAAATTGCATGTGTGCCTCACATACTATTGGCGTTGGAAGCGCTACTGGAAATGTAGGCTGTACTTACCCTTTCTTCTTTACAGAGGATGGTATCTGGCCAAACCCACTGACCCTGGCTCTGCCAGCAAGAAGTTACCCCCCAACACACACACACAGTCCTCAGTACATGGGGCCAGCAGCAAAAAGATGGGCAACAGCAGAGCGTAAAGACTGACGGCAAGTCAGGTAAGTCCCTCAGATTTAGATGCCATCTTAGCAAAAATGCATTCCAAACCCATCTTCTGTACTTACAGCAAGACTGAAACCCATACAAACATATAAAATGCCCTACTTAGGATTATAATAAAAGTTACTGACAATGTAAAGGCTAAGAGATCTGTGTCAAATACCACACTTTACAAGATAGATTAAAATTTTATGGAAAATAAATCACTGATATTTCTTGGTGTAGGGGGTGGGGGAAAGTGTTTTCCATAGGAAAAATTTGTGTGGTTTGTTTGGCAAGGAGAAAGATCTATCATGTCTAATTTTTTTTGTAAAAATATGTGATCCTTAGCCCAGTGGAAATTACTGATCAATTCACCTGCTTAGACAAGAACTTATGCACCTGTTTGGCAAGGCTTCATGGATTTTGCACTAACAATGGCGCAATGTACAATCATGGGAAGCTGCCTGGCCCTGGAATGCAGGGCAACACCCCCACCTAGTGGTTCCTTTGCCTAGTTGTATGCAGTTTGTCAGACAGTGCACATCCTCAGTGTACACATCTTTGCACATGTATCCTGATCTGCTATTTATACTGCAACTATGATCTTGAGTGGTTAATGTACTCACAAGATTTAGAGAGTTACAGTACCTTTAGAAATCATTTTAAATTAAGATGTCATGTGTTTCAAAAGTGCCTATGGTAAATCCTGGCAGGCTTCTAGGAGAAAGGTATCCTTAAGTGGCGATTTAAAAAGTGAGAGCACAGAAAGTATAATGAAGATACATTGATATGCCAGGTTTGCCTTTGCTTCAGGTAAAAACCCAAGTTATTTCTGGTTGAGGTATCTACCCCATTATATCATATTATAAATTACAATTGACTTTCATAAAGAGAGAAATAACCAGTATCAATTAAAAACAAACATGGTGTGTTGGTGTTGAATACATTCAGTATGAAAGCCACGTGGAATTATAAAATATTTATTATTTTCATGTTCTTGGTTGAAAGAATAAACCTGCTAGAAAATTTTATGTATCTGGCAGTAGAATCTAGAATTTTAGTGGGAATATTCAAGCTTTGTCAGATATTGAAATAAGAGCTTAAAATTTAGCCTTACAGCAAGTTAAAATTTTAGAGGCTAAAATTTTTCATTTTTATTATCATAGAATTAGAACCTTGGAGCCACGCAATAAGATGCTCACATCTTAAAATCATTTACTTACAAAGCCAGTCTTGGAAGGCTCTGGAAAATAAATTGTCCTTTTTCCTAACATCAGCTTCAGGGACAAAGCTGAGGGACTTACTTCCTTTTGAGAGTTTCACAAATAAATAATTCAGTAATTTTTTTTAAGAAGGTCTGTTTCTCTTGGAATTGGTCCCTGAAACATTCTCTATTATGTAGGTAAGCTAATGTTGGTGGTTCTTTATGGGTAATTTCAGTAAGAGAAAGCCAGTCTAGGGGAGCTTGGCTCATGGAGCTAGAAGAGTGTAGGAAGGTCAGCACTGGGGACATGATTTTGTTCAAGTTGGGGAAAAGAGGTGCTTGGATAAAAAGAAGTGGATTGGCACTCACACTTACAGTAATAAGATCTACTTGTAGCAAAGAGCTTTCTGAGCATTATTCATTGCACTGGACCTTTTACTATTTTATTAAGCTCAACTTATCTGTATATAATGAAGAAATGGGGAATGACATTAAAGAAACAAGGGAATGTGTAAAGGTTACGGTGATGACTGTATTCCAGAAATTTTGTTCAGTTTCATTACATTCATGACAACCTCTAAGCTGAGACTTGTTATTTTTTCAGCCACAAAAACTGAAGCACACAACGATTAAAAAAGCTCTCCAAGATCAAATAACCAGCAAATATAGATCAGGATCTTAATATCGATCTATTTTACTCTAAAATACTTTCTCTTTCTAAAATACTAAGTAGTTTTCAATGACAAAAACTGCCTATTAAACCTCGAGAACAGGCATTTACTCTATATTACAACTTGGCATACAATGATTAATTGTATTTCCTCAGTGATGTCACCTTGAAGTGGCTATTATTTTCCTTAGTTCACTGATGAGAGATGTGAGGATTGCCTGAAGGACACATCAAGTGGTCAAGCCACTGTTCAGTCGCTGTCCTTCTTACTTCAAAGCCCTGTGGTCTGCTCACAACCCTCTATGAAGCAAGTACTCTAAAAGTGAGTTCTCTTCTGTTTCTGACCTCTTATCTTGGTCCCTGTTAATTTCCCTCATTTTTCCTTCAAATCTAGCAAATTAATTCAAAAGAAAACACAATTAGGAATAATCTCCCTCTGATGCAGGTCTTGAAAGCAAAAAAAAAAAACAAAAAAAAATGGAATTAGAAAAAGGATGACTGTGGCCTAAGCATTGCAAAGCTGTCTCTTTTGGTCTTCTTTTTTCATATTCATACAGCCTTATCAGAACCCCTGGGAGATTATATAATACGCTGGCCTTATTTCCAATAACAGTTGTTGGTTTCGTCGTTTTCATCCAAATACTTTAGTCATAAGTCATTGTATTTCCTTAGTACAGAAGAACTGGCATTTTTGTGATAATGAAGTCTGAGAGCAGGGTTTCATTTGACATTAAAGGGGCTTTGCAAATGTACTATAAAAACCTGGTTTAGAAGAGTACGTTAAGGAATAGAATGAGGGTTTAATCTTCAAGAAATATACTGAAATGTCTGAAGGATACTGGACATTGGCAGGTGAATAAACTCTTAAAGCATCCTTGCATTACCTGAAACTCAGGTATGTTTCTTAAGGGTGGCCTTGTTTTAAATTTCAGATTCATTTCCCAACTTCTTTAAGTCTTGCAGAAAAGTGGCCAGGCTACTGTCAAAACCAACAACAAAAACCCAGGAAACAAAACCCAAAACAAAACAGAATTGGAATATGATTATTTTAAAAGGCAAGAAAAATACTCTTCAGCTAGAAGGAAGAAGATCAACACAGACACAAAGGTAGAAAACTACATAATCTATAATACTTGTATTTAAATCCATTATCATAGATGTGTAACATTTTCAACAAAAACACATACCTAGCCATTCTTGATTGAATATGATTTGAGGTCACTGAATTATTCATACATTCACATGTAAGTTCGATTCTCACTTGAATGAGGTCTTCAAAAATAGGTATAACCTGGCTCGAAATAAAATCAAGGATATTAATTTATTAGTTTAAATGAGCCATGTTAAGTACACTTATCACTGTTAGAAATAAATAATGAAGTCTAGATGTTCATTGAGAAACATAAATGATGGAGCATTTTGAAGGATTTTAAATAGTTTCATTTAATACCACATATGTATGTTTGTAAGGAAATTATTGGGGATAATATAAAGAAAAATCTTAATGAGAATGTCAAAGAAGAGAATGTGAGAGATCAAGAAATGAAAAAAAAGCTATACATTCACATTTTACAATTCACAATTCTGCCATATATAAATTTTTGCAACAAAAATACAAGAATTATAATACGAAAGTATTTTAACTTTTGAAATATTAAAAATCTTCTTAAAAGATATCTTTTCCAAGTGTGCATGTTATCACATAAGAAAATTTTGGCCAGGATCAATAAAATACCATCATAAGGGCACACAGTGGATTCATTTCAGATTCAGACCTGTAGCTAAGGTTCCCTGAAACTTAATTGAGTATCGATAGTATAATATTCAAAATGGGTGGAGGATTAAGTATATGCTAATATTCTAATAAGCTATTGTGGCATTTTTAATACAGAGATTTTCCTAATAACATAAAAATGACGCAGATGTACATCTTTTCAAATATTAAAATCCTGCCGTTTCTTAAAGTACTTGATCCACCTAAAAACAAAATATGTTTTAAAAGTATGTTCATGAACAAATAATTCTTTGAAAATAAATTAATTCAATTATAGATTCACTACACATTTCCTAATGACTTGGACAGTTTAATTGCCAGTATTTTTATTTCCAATTGTTTTCTGCTACTCTATAAGAATGGAATTAATTTTGAATTATTAGCCTTGTGTATCTAAATTCATAAATAATTTTGAGTAGGTTTTAGGTTTCTTGTTTTCTTTTGTTTTCGCTTTATTTTTAGATTCCTTGGGATTTTCTGTGTAAACCATTATCTCTTCTAAAAATAAAGACCATTTCGCTTCTTCCATTAAAATCTTTAAACCTTTCCTTTATCTTAACTCATTAGAATCTTTAAGACCACCAATGCAAGTTTGTATAGAAGAGGTTTCTTTCCCCAAACAAGAGGAAACAGTTCAATTGCCTTATTTTGGAAATCATAGAGAAGCATTTGCCTCTCACTGTAAGGTTTGCTGTTAATTTTTCATGTTGGTCTTTTTAAAATTTGAGGAAGTTTCTTACTATTTCTACTTTAGATGAGTCTTAAATTCTGTCTAATGTTCTTCATGAACCTACTTAAAAAACTTTTTTCCATTTTATTCTCTTAACGTGGTAATTTTTATTGACTGAATTTTTGATGACATTAAACTAACCACACAAACCTGGGTTAAATTCTACTTGGTTATGATATATTAAATTTTTAAGATACATTATTAGGTTATATTTTGTATTATTTTGTTTTGTGCCTGTAAATATAAAGGATATAGGTCTGTAATTGCCTTTTGTGAATGCCTTTGTCAGGTTTGGTATTAGGGTTGTGCTGGTCTTTTAAAACAAGTTAAGCAATGATCACTCTTGCTCTATTTTCTGAAAGTGTTTGTAGAAATGTGTGTAAATCTTTCACGTGCACACAAATGCACATATTCTTATTTTCTATATTATCTCTTTATCCTTAAATGTTTGATAGTATTTTTCAAATAAACCAGATTGTTTTGGAGTCATCTTTTGGAAAAGTATTGATAACAAAATCCAACTTCTTCAATAGATAATATGATTTAAACATTTTTTGTGTCTTCTTGTGAGAGTTTTGATACGTTGTATTTGTTGAGAAATTTGTTTATGTCATCTAAGTTGTTAAATATGGCAATATAAAATTACTGATATATTTCATTAACCCTTTGTTGTCCATAGGATTTGTAGTAATAACTTTTCTCACCCTTGACATTAATCAAAATAAACGATGAAAATATGTTCTAATTTTCCTTGTAAATGTATTTTAAACCAATAAATTCTTTATAAGTGAGTTCCTTGATTTCCAGAAAACTACAAATGTTTTAGATACCTTATTGCTATTGAAATCTATGTTAATTCCATTGCAATCAAACAATATTCTCTGTATAGTTTTGATTTTAAAAAATGTTCAGCACTTATTTTATGGCCCATTATGGCAACTATTTGGCAAATGTACCACCTACACATTAACAGGGTGTGCATTCAACATTGATTATACGTAGTGATCGCTAAATTTCAATCAGTGTAAGGCAGTTGATCGTGTTCCCTAAGTTTTAAACATCACTGCTGATTTTTTATTGTTGTTTTATCAATAGGTAATAGGGGAGTATTACAAACTACTATAGTACTTGTGGAATTTCTCCCGCTAACTGAATTTTGTCTTTTTAACTTAAGATTTTTTTAACTAGATGTGTAGACAATTATAATTATATGTATTTCCGATTCATTATTTATTTTTCATCATGATATGTTTTTCTTTATCTAAGAACAACACTTTTCTAAATATCAATTTTCTGTTATTAAAATAGCCACTTCAAGCTTTTTAGTGATTACTGTGCATGGTTTATCTTTTTCCCTGTATTTCTTTCAGGATATCTGTTTTCTTGTAATTAAAGAACCTTATCAATAGCTTATAGAGTATTGTTTCTTTCATTGCTATTTTGTTAATCTCTGTTGTTTGGAATATTTAGACAATAATAATTAAATGCATTATATCATTAGTTATTCATATGGTTGGATTTTAGCGTGGCATTTTATAGGGGTTTTTTTGGTTATTTTCTCTCTTTCTTTATTCATTATTGTCTCCCTTGTATTAGAATATTTGAATCATTTTTAATTTTCCATTTTAAGTTTTCTATTGATTTTTTGGTTGGCTCTGTTTTTTATTGGTTGCTTTAAGATATGATATGCATATATAACATTTCATGCTCTATGTAAAGATGGTATTGCACCACTTCACGTAAAATGTTAAAATATTCTCATGATATAGGTCTTTTTATTTCCCTCAGACACATTGATATTTGCTTTATACTTGTCATATGTTACATCTGCATACATTAAAAATCCCACTATAAAATATTATAACACTTGCTTTAAGATTCATACATATTTTAAAGGACTTAAGAGGAAATATATAGTTCTTCATATTTACCCAGATATTCACCACTTTCCTTGATCTTCATTTTCAAAGAGCTATGTTCCACTCTGGCATATTTTCCTTCAGCTTGAAGAACTGTCTTTCAGATTTTTTTCAGAATTTCTTTTAATGAAGATCTACAAACCTCATTAGTTTTCCTTAATCTGAGAATTTCTATTTTTTACTCTCATTCTGAACAAATATTGTTGCTGAATGTAGAATTCTGTTGTAATATGGCGTTCTTTGATTCCTTTCTATGAGTTCTTTCATTGTCTTCTGCTCTCCGTATTTCTGATGAGAAATTTACACTCATTCAGGTCAGTATCTCCTTTACATAATACATGATTTGTCTTTTGTTCTAGCTGTTTCCAACATCTTATACTTACATTCAGTGTTTAGCAGTTTAAATTTAGATACAACACATTAATATTTTGTATCTAAAAATAGTTAACTGAGTTCATTGTGTTTTAGATTTCCTGAGCTTTTTAAAACTATAAATTTAAAATTGTTAGTGGTTCTTTTTCTGAATGTTTTTCAGAGCTGCTATTTGTTTTCTGTACTTCTGTTACCTCAGTGGCATGTATATTAAGCACTTTGAAAATTTCCTACAGGCTTTTCAGGTCTGTTTCTTCCCCAATATTTTTGTCTGTTATTTAGAATGAATAATGTCTATTGATCTATCTTCAAATTGGCTGGCTTTTTCTTCTATTATTCATTCTTCTCTTGAGCCAATCTAGTAAATTTTCTTTTAAATTCTGTATTTCCATACTGAAAATTTTCACTTAAAAATATCTCCTGACTTCTGGCCATTTTATATGGATTTGAATGTATATCTCTTTACTTCATAGAACATGGTTTCAGTAGCTAGTTTAAAGTCCTTCTGATTTTATAATTATGTTAATATCACAGTCATATTGGGGTTAGCATCTATGGATCATTGATTGCTTTTCCACTTGAAGGTTGGTTATTTTTATTTATTATTTAATGTGTATGTGTATGTGTGTACTGCAGCCTCAATCTCCTGGGCTCGATCGATTCTTCCACCTCAGCCTTCCAAGTAGCTGGGACCACATGCATGCACCGCCATGCCTGGCTAATTTTTATATTTTTTGTAGATACTGGGTTTTCCCACGTTAGCCAGGCTGGTCTCAAACTCCTGAGCTCAGTTTACCTTCCTGTGTCGGCCTCCCAAACTGCTTGGATTACAGGCATAAGCCACCACACCTGGACTTTTTTTCGTATAGAAGTAATTTTGAATTTTAACATGTATACTGTGAATGTTATATCGTGAGTAAGTATACTAGGTTTTGTTGAAATCATACAGAGAATGTCAATGTTTGGTTCTAGCAGGCAATCAGCCCAGCTAGATTCAATTTCGAATTCCAGCTCATCTTCTTTTTGTGATGGCTCAACTCTCATTCATGTCTCTAAGCTCTACTATGCTGCTTTGAGTGTGATTTATGCCTACATAGCTCAGGAAATGGTCTGAGAAACAGTGTTTACTTTTTATCTTACTTATGTTCTCTAAGCTTTTGGTACATTGGTTTGGATGTCTTCCATGCGTATGCAATCCTGGAGTAAGTTTGAGACTGAGCAGCAATCCAAATCTCAGTCAGCTCGCCAAACCTCTGCTATTAATGGTTTGAATCAGGAATAAGCCTACAATTTTTGGTTCAGTTATAGATTTAGCAGACCTATGTCTGCAGTTATCAATGATCTCAAATTTTTCCTACATGCTCCAGTTTTCCTGTGGCCAGATACAGGTGATTCTTCTTTCATGGTGTCTCTTATTTCCAACTGGGGCTGATCCTTGGAGCAAAGTTGAGAGAAATTTTTTGAAAGGGAGGGATAACATGGGGAGAAATGCTGGATATAGTATGCACCTAAAGTAAAATAAAAATTAAAAAAAAATTTAAAAAAGAAAGCAAATGATAAGAAAAATTACAGAACCTCACCTCTGGGAGGTCATTTCTCCATGTTTTGGCTCTTCTGTTTTTGCCTACTTTACAGAGTCCACATGTACATTTCTTTGTGTTTTTATGTTTTAGTTTATAAGTCCAAATGCCTGCTTCTGAATCTTATGTTGAAATATTATATATCTTTGTATACACTTATCCATATTAAATTTCAACTCAACAGCTATTTACCAAGTACTATGTAAAAGTACTGCATTGTGTGTTACTGATACAAATGTGGATATCTCTGGCATTTATCCATTTACATGAATGACCACGACACTAGGGAACTGCTATCAGAGACAGATATGCAAAGTATTGAGGTCAACAGATGCCAAATTGTTTGATGCTACCAAGGGGCTCAAAAAAAAAAAAAAAAAAACAACTCTAGATGTTTAATTGTTTTTCCTTCAGCTCCATAGATAAGGAGGAGAGGAGGAGAGAATTTTAGGCAAATATACACAAGAGATGGAGTGATAGAAAGTTCTTTCATATGGTTATGAAAATAACTGGGTAGAGATAGAAGGTTATTAGAGAGCAAACAAATCTCAGATTATGCTCTAAAGGAGTTTCAATTGAATGGGTGTGTGATACTGTGTTTTTAAAAATAGAAGTTAAAGCAATAGACCTTTTGAAATAAAACATATAAGTGTACTTTTGTTCCATTTCCTAAAAACTTAGTAAATGTTTTCTAGGGTCATTCAGCAAATCCTTATGCTGCAATTTAAATGTGTTCCCCAAAATTCAAGTATTGGAAACTTAGTCTCCAATTCAACAATATTGAAAGGTAGGATCTTTAAGAGATGATTAGGTAATAATTGTTCTTCCCTCATGAATGGATTAATGTATTTATCATGAGAGTAGGTTACTGTATTAGGCTGTTCTTACATTACCATAAAGAAATACCTGGCTCCATAATTCATTAAAAAAAAAATAGGTTCATTGGGCTCATAGTTCTGAAGGTTTTGCAGGAAGCCTGGTGCTAGCGTTTTCTCAGCCGTTAGGGATACTACCTCCACGACACAAACACCACCTCCCACCAAACATCACCTTCAGAACCACTGATGACAATTCCACATGAGATTAAGGTGGGCACAAATATCCAAGCTGTATCATCTAGTTATTGTGAGAGTGGTTTTCGGATAAAACAATGAGTTCAGCTCCACTTCTTTCTTTCTCTCTCTCTCTCTCTCTCTCTCTCTCCTTCTCTCTCTCTTGCATGCACGGCCTTGTCTGTCTGCTATCCACCATGAGATGACTCAGCAAAAATGCCCTCACATGATGCAAACCTCTTGACCTTGGACTTCCCATCCTCCAGAACTATGAGAAGTAAACTAATTTGATTTATCTGTTACCCAGTCACTGGTGTTCTGTTACAACAACACAAAATGGACTAAGAATTCTGCTAGCTTCCTGTGAGGTGCTAGGTTGACTCTTCATAAACATACTTTATTTTTTGTTTCATTTTGTTTTTATGGGAGACAAAGTCTCTCTCTGTCTCCTAGTCTGGGGCGCAGTGGTGTGATCTCAGCTCACAGCAACCACCACCTCCTGAGTTCAAGTGATTCTCCTGCCTCAGCCTCCTGAGTAGTTTGGACTACAGGCGCATACTACCAGAGCCAGGTAATTTTTGTATTTTTAGTAGAGAAGGGGTTTCACCATGTTGGCCAGGCTGGTTTCAAACTCCTGACAACAAGTGATCCACCCACCTCAGCCTCCCAATGTGCTGGGATTAAAGATATCTGTGCCCGGCCATACTTTAATTTATAAACTAATATCACCAATGTATAAAGTAGAAAAGGAAAATGTTGAATTCATAAAGCAGGGCTTGTAATGGGTACTATAATGATATGTTTTTGAATTACCCTATTTGTTGAGATTATATGTTTATGATACAAAGCCCCTGCTTTGCCTTATTTCCTACTGTGAAATTCAAACTTATTTGCAGAAAAAAAAAAAAAAAAAAAAAAAAAAAAAAAAGA
>NW_022436943.1:60416786-60432964 GCF_009761245.1 Sapajus apella
CCTTTTTTTTTTTATTATTTTTTTTAAAAACAAAGCCCCTTTCTTTCCTTTTTTTCTTATTTTAAAATAAAAATTTTTTAAAAAAAAAAAAAAAAAAAAAAAAAAAAAAACAGAGAAAAAATTTCCCAAGAATATTAATGTATTTAGTAAAAGCCTGAGCAATTCCTATGAAGTACACAATGATTCCTAGAAGACAATTTTGACCAGACAGCTCTCCACGAATCTTGAAGGGGTCTTCCTCTCGTTTGGACATCAGCCTTCATTCTGTCTTTGGCCTTGGCACATAGGAGTATGTGTATGTGCAAGGAAACTTGTATAATCAGTGCCATTTCCAAAGACTTTCAAAAGGGCATGAGATTTAAAATAGTTCCTTTTGTCCAGTTCTGTTATTAAAAGGGATTTTTGAATCTGCAGAAACCAATTTTGAGACTAATTAAAAATTTAATAAATAACCATAATATATTAAAAGTCAAATTATAATAGTGTGATGTTATTGAATTAGGGCAAATACACTACACTGTGAACTTCTTCATAAATTATGCATGAGGCTTTCTGAATTGTTTACTTCAATTTGGACAATTTCAGAGATTAAAGACTACTGAGTAATTTAGTTTTAGGGCATAATGTGGAGAAGAAAAACATAGCTTGTATTAGTTCCAGCTTATTTTCGTATTAGAGTCTAACTTTACAATGGTGTTTGAAAACATTTATTTATTTACTTTTCATTAGTATTGTTTATCATTTTAGGTATTCAGAAGTAAATCAAATTCAATAGAAGTTACAAATTAAAGCTTCTTTTGGAAATAAACGTGGTTTCACAAATTTTATCCATCTTTTGACTCTTTACAGGACAACTCTTTATTTATACATTTAATTTCAAAATCATCTACTTCAAGCTTTAACATTGCAGGCAAAATGTTTCGTGATGGTGAAACAATGAGAAATAGTATTGTGTGTGTGTGTGTATGTGTGTGTGTGTGAATTTTCCCTGGAGGAAGAGTTAGATATCTAAAACAGGAACAATAAGACACAATAAGGTAGAGGTTTTAATAGAGATGCTTAATTATTTGACAGGTCTTTGCCACAAATGAAGCAAGCAAGCATCGGGGTAGAGAAATATGAAATCCCTCCAGAATTGCTGGTAGCAGCTTAGACATAGGAACTCAGAATTGGAAGCAGAGCTACTGATTAAACAATTTCCTCAAGAGAATGTATTTTCTGTTTCTTCAACTTGACTTGGTGGTAAGTTAAGATGTAAGCATCAACCCAATTTTTCCGTCCATCTGCATTCTAATATATACGTTTATGCACCAGTGAATCGCAATTACTCTCTTTCATTTTCAGAGCTGCGATGTGTGCCAGCTTTGTGTTCTAATTCACCAGGTATTAGCACTTCTCTGTCAGCGGTATCAGTGTGCTTCTCTGAGGGGTATACTCCACCGTGAGCTTTGCCCTGCTCCTCTCCTAAGGAGAGAACATAGTTTTATGGGACAAAACTATCTCAGTAGGGCCGGTAATTGTAGTCTTCCTGTGTGCTTAGGAAAGAGGGAAAAAAACACACATATTGATGAATAATAGCAGTCTCTGCTATACCCAGTCCCTTCAATTTGAAGTTTTGACCCCTCATTTGGCAAAGCCAATATTGCATGCCCATCAGATTATTTCCTTTTCGTCCTAACAGACAGGAAGACTACAATTCCCAGGAGTCTTACATTTTCATGGGATAATATGACAACGTCTGGCCAATGAACATGGACAGACATGATGTACATCATGAAACTCTCCAGGGAGATCAATTGATCTTTCTCTCTCTCTCTCTCTCTCTCTCTCTCTCTCCCCCTCCTCTCTCCCCTCCCTCCCTCTTTCCTGGGTTACAGTAAAGGCAGTCTGAAGATTTAAGCCACTATAAGTAGATTTCTCAAGGCTATTTCTAAAATGCTATGGATGCCCATTCATGGCGAGTGGATTTGGCACTGAAAAGAGAGAAAGATACAACTTTGCTAAGCACACATCCAGTGATGTAAAGTCGTCACAGTCTACTGATATTCTAAAAAACAACTCATCCTTGTGTCCTCATTCATTCCTGTGTTCATTGCAACTGATACAATGCATGACACCTTTTAGGCGCTGGGTAAATATTTGGTAAAAGGCAGAGGCAGTATAGATAGAAAGACATCAAAGGCTCTCTCTTGAGCAGATGTTATTTTGAAGGATAAAAGAAAAAGTAGTGAGATAACATCTCTGCATTTGGAAAAATCATAGTACGAAACCTAGTGGCTTAGAAAGTTTAAAAAAAACAACAGAAAAAGAAAGAAAAGAGAGAGAAAGAAAGAAAGAAAGAGAGAGAGAGAAAGAAGAAAGAAAGAAAGAAAGAAAGAAGAAAGAAAGAAAGAAAGAAAGAAAGAAAGAAAGAGAGAAAGAAAGAAGGAAAGAAAAGGAAAGAAAGAAAGGGAGATTGGTTATTTCTGCCTTTCGCATGTATTTGTGAGTCAGCAGGGGTTGGGTTGATCTAGTTGAACATGTCTCCAGGCTGTGAATCAGAACCAGGTCTGGCCCACTTCTCTTTTTCTTCTGGGCTGAAGGAAAAATGTTGCATAATCTTTTCATGGCAATAAAGGGGCAGGTGTAATCACACAAACACATTTTAAGCCCCTTCTTGCATCATGTTTGCAACAACCCATTGGCCAAGTTCAAACCCATCGACAAGAGCAGTCTTCACCTACCACCAGACCATGGCAAGGAGGTGGATGCATAATGCTTCATATCATAGGAGAGATAAGAATGGTGACAAATAACTTAATCCATGGTATGTATTGAGAACTTAACTTATAAAACAAAATATCAAAAAATGGGAGGCATCTGGAAATAGAATAAGATAGTAATAAGAAAAAAATCAAAAAGGATCAGATGGTGAAATGTGACTTCACTCTTTATTATCTTTGTTTTCTCAGAAAATTTCTTTAACTGAATTTCTTCACTTAAACAATAAAAGACAATAATCTAGACTTAAAAAAATAGTTTCAGCACTTAAAGTTTCTGACACATAGCAGTGGTTTGATAGTTGTTAGTTCCCCAAACCTAGGGGTGAGAAGCATATCTATATTTGGCTCCAAATTCTAGTCTTGTAAGCAGGATATAAAATTCCTGCACTTGATGTGTCTATCATTATCAATAGGGCCAGCCTCATTCTGTTTATTTATTTATTGACAGATCTCACTCTGTCACCAGGCTGGAGTGCAGTGGTGTGATCTCGGCTCACTGTAAACTCCCTCTCTCAGGTTCAAGCAATTCTCCTGCCTGGGCCTCCCGAGTAGCTGGGATTACAGGTATAGGCCACCATGCCCAGCTGATTTTTGTATTTTTAGTAGAGAGGGGTTTCACTATGTTTGCCAGGCTTGTCTCAAATTTCTGACCTCAGATGATCAGCCTGCCTTGGCCTCCCAAGGTAATGGGATTACAGGCATGAGCCACCACATCCGCTCAGCCTTATTCTTGTAATGGATATGTTTATCAATGTATTAAAATGTGAGTGGTTTAATACAAAATTTAAAAATAAACACTGTGGAGGTGCATTCTACTCCCTGCACTCATTTTCAAACCCATTTTCAACACATGGACTGTGCCATTTTCAGCACAAAGCTCTATCTCAGTTTTATGCTACAAAACTGTCTCAAGGAGGCTGGTTAGTGTCGTCAACCTGCGTGCTCAGGAAGGAGGAGAAAAACACACATATTGGTAAGTAGGAGTGGTCTCTGCAATACCCAGTCTTTTCCATTTGAAGCTTTGATGATACCATAGACTCTTCATTTGGTAGAGCCAATATTGTATGCTCATCAAATTATTTCCTCTTGTCCTCAACAAATAGGAGGACTACATTTGCCAGAACTCTTTGCATTTTCATGGGAGAGTATGACAAGGTCTGGCCAATGACCTCGACACATTTTCCCAATGGACAGGTACGACGTACATCACAGAACTCACCAGGGAGATCACTGATCTCTCTTTCTCAGCTCTTTGGCTGGTTGGATGCAGAGTGCTGTGAAGTATTTTAACAAGACCCAAGATAAGGGTGATATTAGAAAGTAGAAGGGCTCAGGATCTCTGAATAACTACATGGAAGACCACTCACCAAATATTCAATTAGACCAGCTATGACAAGGACATCAAATACATTTTTATCTTTTTAAATCATTGATGTATGTGTGTTTGTTACAGTAGCTCATATTAAGACAATAGAGAAAGGTACCTTGCATTAGAAGTTAGGAAAAACAAAATTCTAACAGTTTCAATCTCAGCAGTCACCACAGTAGACAGCAAGGACATTAACATCAGAGGCTGGGAAAATGTCAATGCATGATATAAACTAGCAAAATAATTGGTAAGCACGTAGGTCCTGATAACTTGAGAATCATACCATTTAACTGTTGAGCTTGTGGTTGGAAAACAGAATATTCATGGTCAACATAAGAGGAAATTAAAAAAAAAAAAAAAAAACACCAGGTAGTCTGTAAGCTGATGCAAAGCTAAGCAAAGAAAATCCAGCCACTCAGGGCCTTATTGAACTAAAAAACCTGCCCGTTTCTAGAGTCAAAGAGATGGTATCTTAAAAGGACATGAGTGACAAAACTCTGGCAAAACTTCTCAGTTAAACAAAGTGACTCAGGGCACGATGTGATTAAAGTGTAACATTCTCACCTGTTCCTCCTGGTATTCTCAAGGTTACTGCCATTAATTTGAAGGAAAACAAGATGTAAAAGCATATGAAACAAAACAAATAGCCAAGTTTGGGAACCATGCCCAGGAATCATGCCCACTTTGTGGTTAACTAAGCATTGGATTGATAGCTAGCAAGGGGATCACAAGTATGCTGTGTGTTCGAAAGACCTGTGTTTTCAAACAGAACACAAGTAAGGACTTAAAATGCTTTTGATTTTTCAAATGATAAAATCATTTTCAGGTTCCAAATTTCCCAGAAGCAGAAAGCAGACTCCACAGACTATCAGTTTCCTAAAGAAGGCACATTCCTTAAAATCCATTTCAGATGCGACTAAGGAAGAAACTGTATGCCCAGAGGTAAGGAACAAATTGAACGGTAGACAGAGCAGTTACTCTCTGAGAATGACCAGAGTCTAATGAATGGACTTCCCCTAGGGCTCAGGAAGACTTGACCATTCAATTGTCCTTCCACAAGGTACTTCAGAGGCTCCATGGAACACCCATTGAAGTATGTTTCCTATTTTCCCCTAATTTGAAGGCAGGTGCCGACTATAGGGTTCCTTTTTGGGTTCCACCATTGTGTATCAAGTAGGGATCTAGGGGCAGACAACTTGTATTATTATGTTCATAGGTTGAGAACCAGAGGAGTCATATCCAATTCTGTTAGAGGGCACTGCATTTCACCTGGAGATCTTGGACTGATGATTGGACGTATTCACTGAATGAGATTTGGGGTTGTAACTCTTGGAGAGGGAGTGAAGTTTTCTATAGGAGGAAGGATAAAGAAAAAGAAGGATGGATCATATAATTTATTTCTTCCCTGTTCACCTCATGCTATTTTCTTCACTAGAAAACCTTCTTCCCCAAATTTCTGACCAAATCCCTTTAAGTTTTTTGAGTTAAGATTAAATAACCATCCTTTCACGGAGCATTTTTCCCTGCAACAGGAAAATGTTATCTGTCCTTCCTCTAGAAGCCCACTATGGCCTGTCTATACCTTTTTACAGCTCATTGACACCAAGTTTAACTATCAAGAAGTGGTGTGGTTTAGTCGTTATTCTCTCACTTTTCTGAACTTCAGTTTCCCCAACTGTAGTTTCCCCAACATGAGGTCGGGAGCGGTGTCTCAAGCCTGTAATCCCAGCACTCTGGGAGGCTGAGGCGGGTGGATCACAGGGTCTGGAGATCGAGACCATCCTGACCAACATGGTGAAACCCCGCCTCTACTAAAAATACAAAAATTAACAGGACATGGTGGCACATGTCTGTAGTCCCAGCTACTCAGGAGGCTGAGGCAGGAGAATGGCTTGAACCAGGGAGTTGGAGGTTGCGGTAAGCGGAGATCGCACCACTGCACTCCAGCCTGGGCGACAGAGTGAGACTCCGTCTCAAAAAAACCCAAAAAACAAAAACAAACAAACAAATACATGAACATAAACACCAGGATAATAGGAATGTAGTGAGAATTAAATGAAATAATGATGAAATTATTCCAAGGAAGACACCCAGTTACTCTTTGTTTCACCCATCACGCTGCTTTTCAAGACAGAAAGAGCTCTAAGATTTTTTAAGAGGTATAACACATATTAGCTCTCAATGTTATTTTAAGAAATTTAACTAAAATGTCTTCACTAATATGTACTTTGAACTATGGTTCAAACTATTAGTTTTTTATAGCATTTCTCAGGTAGACAGTCCTTTGTCTCCTTAGCACAACTGAGACTGTCTCAGTTGTCCCAGGCTTGATGAGAGATTCTGTTCCCCTCCTGCATATACGGTATGATGTCCTCTCACGATGTTTAACAAGACAAAATAAATCACAGAAAAAAATGCTAAAGTTTCAGGGAAATGGTAAAACAAAGAAAAAAGAGAAGAAAAATAATTCATTTCGCGCGAGTGTGTGTGTGTGTAGTGTGTGTGTGGTGTATGCATGTGTGCGTGTGTTTGTGCATGTGTGTGTGCATGCATGCACGCCTGCATGCATGTGTGCTTGTGTGTGTGTGTGCATGTGTGCATGTGTGTTTTCTAGCATCCCATTTATTTATTTTTAAAGGTTATCACCTGCTTCTTTGCAGCTAAAAATAAATTAATGAAAAATTTTTCCAGAAGGCTTTTCATCGAAAGCCAAAAAACTGCAGTGAATTATGCTTAGACTGAGGGTTTTGAAGCTGAATAACAACCAGAGAAAGGTAAGCCTGAGTGAGGAATGAGGAGGAGAAGGACATCTTGTCTGTCTTGGTAGCAAAGTCATATTCTTATCACAGCCCTGACAGCTGCTCTGATTCACACATAGATGACAATGAAGCTGTGATTAAACTCATTGTTTCTCATTTGTTTTTAATTCTCATCATTTTTTATATATCCAGATGTTTTGCATCTTGGAGTGAAGGCAAACAACTAAGTTTTTATGGATGCATGTGTAGAAATATACATGCAGGCATTTTAGAGATTTCTCCCAGCTTCCTCCTGCGGAATGACATGATCATGGAGATGCCATGGGGGCCACTTCTGGTGTATTGCAATCTCCCGTCCACCTCCATCTGGTCCCCTTACCCAACACACACATGCATACACACACACACACACACACACACACACACACACCAGTACATTCCTTTACACTTATGCATTGCAACTTGTGTCTGTAACTGCTGTAGAACAGGTGAGATTTTGTAGGGAGGGGGGTTCAGAAATAAAAAGGAAGCAAATTAGCATAGCATGACCTCAGTTTCCTCCCACATTCTGGTGACCTGGGTAACATAAGCCAGCCAGTGAAAGTCAGAGCTATTGCAGATATTCAAAAGATATTTTCAGAGGCTCTAGGCATTTGCCAAATTGTCCGTGCCAGGAGGATTAAATGAGGCCTTAAGTAAGCTAGAAAATAGTTCTCCATCCATTAGCAGGGAATTCAGACAGGAGCTGCAAGCCTGCAAGAAAGGAAAGTTAGGAGCAGGCATGTATCAGTCCAGGCAGTGGGATCAGTCCTGAGGGCTTGCCATGGGGTTGTTCATTGTCTGTGGAAATGTAGAAACAATCACAGTGACCCAATGTCAGTCTGCTCCTTACTATTACAATGTATCAGACTTTCTAAACACCATCAGTGATAAAGCACTCTCAAAACAAAACACAAAACCACGCTTTTCTTTAAATTTTATACAACTGCTGCTGCTGTTGTTGCTTTTGAAGTATACACACAAACACACACACACACAAAACACAGATTTGCCTCAGATTAGTGCATTTTCAAATTACTTATCTTTAAATAAACATGATACTCTCTAAGGAGGTTGAATTCTTAGAATTCTTGGAGAGTCAGGTCCTCATGGACTCCGATACACGTAATGGTTTCAAGAGTGAGTTTGTGAAGATTCAAAATCATTGAGCTTGTTCATGTCCCTGTTCCATGTGCCCATGATATGACGGCAGACGATTCAAGGTGAAGTTGATAGTACAGAGATTGCAAACACAAAGACGAAGAAATGAGATAATGAACCATGCTATTTTTTTCTTTTTGAGACAGAGTCTTGCTCTGTCACCCAGGCTGGAGTACAGTGACACAACCTTGGCTCACTGCAACCTCTGCCTCCCAGATTCAAGTGACTCTCCTGCCTCAGCCACTCAAGTAGCTGAGATTAAATATGCGCGTCACCACACCCGGTTAAATTTTGTACTTTTTAGTAGAGATGGGGTTTCACTATGTTGGCCAGGTTGGTCTCAAATTTTTGACCTCAGGTGATCTGACTGCCTCGGCCTCCCAAAGTGCTGGGATTACAGGTGTGAGCCACCACGCCCAGCTAATGCTGTCCTTCTTAGTGACCACTTGCTGGTTTCATTTATGCTTAAGTTCACTTCAGTGAAGCACTGTGTGAATTGTGAGGTGTAAGATTTCTGTTTGGTAAAGGTAGATTTTAGTTCATAGGTAAAATATTTAATTAAATTTAATAACATTTGAAAATTGAATTTTGATCTCCTTTATGATTATTGTAGAACTAAGGAAAAATACAGAAAATAGTGATTATAATGAAAAGCAAGTCTGCCAAAAAGAACCAGGCTGTGCGAATGCCTTCTGGCCTCCATGGCTTGAGAAAACTAGAGCTGGTTTCATCATCTCGGTCACAGAGCTGTCTCAGCAGAGAGAAGCACTGATCCTTGTAATCCTTGTCCACTCAATTCAATAAGTAGAGGAAAAGAAGTGGGAGGCAGGGCAGGAGAGGAGAAGTAAGGGGATCGAGGGGTGGTGCATGCAGGTGGCAGCCGGGTTTGCGGCTTTGGTTATTCTGCAAAATAACTAAAGAACTCTTTAAGAAGTGCTTTAAGTCCTTATCTTCCAGTAATGTGCAGCCAGGCAATGGATTTGGAACCATCAACCTCCCCATTTATAAAAACTTTAGGCTTCCTGTGTCTGGATTTTCCCCCTTTCTAGTACCTGTCCATACATTATCTCACATGCATTCACAGCAAGTTGATCAGACTCCAAGAACCTGAACTTCTGAGAGCACCTAAGGCCTTGAAAAAGGTTATTTCAGTAAACTTAGCTAATATATATTGAAAAATACTGTATTTCAGGTGGACATTCTTCTAATTTAAAAAATGAAAAAAAAAAAACCTGAAATGCAGAGAATTTAAATAATTTGTCAAGGAAGTATAAATTTATTCATGTAGGAAGTAGCTGTGTAGGATTTTATCTCAGGGACCCATTCAAGGATCTGTTCTCTTAAACAAGTAATCTTTTCGAGTATTTATATGATTTGGCTGGATGCCCACTCAAATATTTTCTTGAATTGTAGCTCCCATAATTTCAACGTGTCATAGGAGGGACCTGATGGGAGATGACTGAATCATGGAGGTAGGTTTTTCCCATGCTGTTCTCATGATAGTGAATAAGTCTCATGAGAACTGATGGTTTTATAAATGGAAGTGCCCCTACACATACTCCCTCTTGCCTGCCGCCATGTAAGATGTGACTTTGCTTCCCATTCCCCTTCAGCCATGATTGCAAGGCCTCCTCAGCCATGTGGAACTGTGAGTCAATTAAACTGCTTTCCTTTTCTAAATTACTCGGTCTCAGATATACATTTATTAGCAGCATGAGAACAGGCTAATACCACTATCATCAAAGTGCTTCTTTTAAAAATATGCCCCCAAGTATTTCCTATTCAAGGTTTATATTTTATTAATACACCTGTAATATCTTTCTCAATACTACATAGGTGCATCTGCATTCCATAAGCTTTTGCTCAAGTAAGGTCATAGTATCTCCTTAGTCCCAACGTATGTGGCTATGTAGTATTCTAGGCTTGATAATATCAGTCCTAGTCATAACTATTCACACTTCGGATCACTTTATTTAGTAGTCATAGTCTTCACAGGGCTGGAAACACAGAAACACTCAACATGGCACTCAAGTATCATAATTTTGGTTGATTGATTTTCTATTCAAACTGAGCCAAACCAAGGCAAATAACAGCTTACTGCCTCCTCCAATCCAGGAAAATGTTGCAAGTAACCTAGTGAACTTAGCAAAAATATAGAGATTTGCTTCTCTTCACCTGCCAGATTCTCATGTATCAGCGTTAATTCCTGGGTCCAATCCCATGCCTCAAAGCTCTATTTGTTGTATAGCTTTTTAAAATTTTGTTTACAAAATTTGCTTAAGTTTGCTCTCTTTCTCTTAAACATGAGTATAATATTCATGTTTTACTATCCGATCATTCTACATTTGAAATTGTTCGGTCTATACCAAAATCCTAATGATTGCCATATCTCTCTTTCTTGATCTTACCTGACAACCCCTGTAGTAGCCAGGGTAGGCTAGCTTGCGCTGCAGCAACAAAAAACTCCCACCCATCAACCCAGTGACTTATGAAAACAAAGTTTCTTTACGTATTTTCACCTCCAGGCCAACAGGGATATCCTCTTACTCCAGTTACGTATTACTTCAGCAGATGGAAGCAACATTCAAAAATGTAAGAAGCAAATAAGGTGAAGAGAGCAAGACACATTATTTGTTGACCTTTGAACTTTCATTATTGAAGAGACTGATAACAAGTTCTCTTCATTTTTATTGGTTAAATTAAGTGAAATGATTGTGCCTGATTTCAGTAGGAGTGAGAAAAAACAATTGGCATTGTGTGTCATTGTGAATAGTCCTCACTGCTGGAATAATCACATGATTATTCACTGCTATAAACCAGTGATAGGAAGTGGGGAGTGGCACATCACTCGGCTTTTCAGTTACTTTAGTTAAAGCCTTTCAGTAACCTAAATTAAAAGAAAAACAATTGAAACGTAAACTTCAAAATAAACATCCCATTTCTTTCGGTAATATTATATCCTAATGTAGCAAACCGTTTTGGAATTATAGCTTTCATAGCCCATTTGATATTCTAGGAATTACAATAATATTTTAAAACTATATAATGCTTTACCTGCTTCTCAAATTTTCAGATTTCTGCTCTTTGATACCAATATTACACAGCTCATAACACACCTTATTGGTAGTCAGGATTGCACATATAAGGCTCAGGCTGTGTAGCAAATCAGATGTGATATCTGCCCTCTCCTTAATTAAGTTTCCTATATTTTACTTTATTAAAGCATCATCAAACCATGGCTTCTGAGGTTTGAGAATCTGCTGACACTGTATTACTAAGGGAAGCAGGTGATACTAGTGGAATAAAGACGGGGAGGGGAAGAGGACTGTGTTGTAGAGAAAGAGGCCTCAATGATCAAGATTGTATTATCACAAAGGGGATGAGAAAGGATACGGTGGATGGTGTAATCTTCACAAACAAAGAGCAGGTGGTTCCAGGAAGGAAGGAAGAGCAATCATTGTAATATGGGTGTGTCCATGTACACCTGGAGATAAAGCATGGGAGGTGGGAGAGCACAGGCACAGCCTCCTCTCTAGACAGTCACGTTATCTAAGCAAGGAGGTGAGAAGGCCATGTGCGGGGAAGAGCAGTAAGATGTAGGCAAGGTCCTTGCCCTCTTATCATCGCTTTTTGCATCTGCGAAACCAGAATCTAGGACCACCTATTTTCCTCCTTCCTTCCCTTCTTTCTCTCTTCTTTCCTTCCTTCCTTTACTTCAGTGAATATTTTGAAAATCTTATATTTACCAGGTTCTATTTTGGGGGGCTTAGGTCCAGCAATGAACTCAACAGACTATGTACTAGCCTGCTTGGGATGGAGATACACACACACACACACACACACACACACACACACACACACACCCTGATATGGTTTGGCTGTGTCCCCATCCAAATCTCCTGTTGAATTGTAGTTCCTGTAATTCCTACATCGTGTGGGAGGGACCCAGTGATCTGACAGTATTATAAGAGGAAACCCCTTTCACTTGTTTCTCATTCTGTCTTGCCTGCTGCCATGTAAGACATGCCTTTTGCCTTCCACCATGACTGTAAGGCCTCCCCAGCTATGTGGAACTGTGATTTATTTAAACTTCTTTTCCTTCACAAAACACTCAGTCTCTGGTATGTCTTTATCAGCAGTGTAAAAATGGACTAATACACACCCCGATACATGTATGTTGCAGTGTCATTTATCAATTGTGAAGAAAAAACAGGATAAAAGGACAGAGATTATGGGTATGGGAGATGCCCATATTGATAGCAGGTCAGCACACACCTAAATGAAGTGACAAAAGCAGCTGTCATACAGACATCCGGGGGAAGAGTATTTCAGGTAGAGCAGGCCTCATGGAGAAAAGTGGGGATGTGTTCCCTGTATTCAAAGAAGAATAAAAAGTCAAGGATATCTGCAGCCAATGAAGTAAGGAAGTCATTTTAAAAAGTTAGGATTGGCAAGGCCATGCAGAGCTCATTAGGAATCTTGGAGTTCACTCCCACTATAATGAAAAGACATTGGAGAATTTTGAACAGAAGAATAACATGATTTTCAATTACAAAGATGAAACTGAATGCTGTGTGGACAGAGGTCACTAAGAAGAAATAGATAATTCTGTAAAACCTTCAACATATATATAGGTACCCAGTGAACATTTGGTGAAAAATAAATAAATAATTTGTTACCTTTATTCTTGTCACTTAAATGTGAAAAAATTATGTAGGAGCCTGATGCATGTTTGTTGTGTGCGCACATGAATGAGTAGGCAATGTTTGTCACTGTCTGACTCCCAGCATCTAATGGCAGGTCCTCTATTCGAGATGAGCCATCCAGAGGAAGGACAGACACGTGACTCAAGGGAGCCCACTGAAACCCTCTCTTATTTCTTTGAGTCACTAACACAGTGGCAGTGGCATGTAGCCCAGTCCAATCCAAAGATGTGACCTCTGCCAGCTTTCAAATAACTTGGTCCTCAGGTGACAATGTGCTGGGACCTCCAGTTTTCAGTCCATTCTATAAGTTTCCAAGAGCATTTTAACAAATGTCCATGTTGCTTAAAATAATGTTATGGACACTGTTATTGCCACAGCTAGTTCCCTTCCTGTCCCTCTTACCTGATCATGAAGTGATACTAACTAATTGCACCTTATATATTCCAAAAGATAGCTTGGACACTGGGGTCACATATCAACTGGGAGGAAGATCCCAAGGTGTCTGTGAGTTGAGAGTTTTACATATATCCCTACCCTACCCCAAACATACACAGATCCTACTGTCAATTCTTAATAGCCAACTCATATAACTAACGTGGAAGCAGAGACGTTCAGCTCCTTTTACTTGAGACAGGACTAACTGATGTGCCTGGCACACTGAGAGCTTCCTTCACAATCACGTGGAGCTTCTGAAATTGCAGCCCTGTTTGTCTCTTTTCCATTCCCTTTCATGCTTCAATCATCCCTTTCTGTTTTCTCTTGGTCAGATTTAGAGAAAAAAAAAAAAAAAATATATATATATATATATGGTACCCAGTTAAATTTGAAGTTTAGATAAATAACAAGTGTTGCTCTTGTTTTGCTGTACTTCTTGTTTTTATTTCGTTTTGATTTGTTTCAGTACAGGTACATCTGATGTGGTACTTGTGATGCAGTTATACTGAAATATTATTTGTTGCTTATATAAAATTGAAATTTAACTAGATATTTCATATTTTATATGATATTCCTAGGTGGAAAGTCTTTCCCAAAAAAATCACCTGCATTCTTATTCTTTGCTCAGAGTCTACTTCTGGGCAAATTATTTCGAACAGGCAGCTGGAGTCTGTTTCTGTTGCCTACAACCAGTAAAACTGAGTATGGTAGATGTATTCTGTTTCCAGAGTTATACAGTAAGGATAATATATAACCTTTACATTCCTGTAACAACCAACTGTAAAAGTAGATATTGTGTTGTATATTATTTATTGGCTCCTCCAAATCCATTTTCTACCATTTTCTACCTTTGTCTATTCCCTAAGGGCTGAATGGCTGAATTTTTTCTTAGGCATAACCTGTTCTGTCCTGCCCTCTGAGCATTTAGGAATAGGAACCATGGAAAACCCCCACAGGAAGTCTGAGTATAGCAGGCAGAAGATACAGCTTTTGGTGTTCACGTACCTGATCCTTTCCCTATCAGGACAGAGGTTTAAGCAGATACACTCCTCTGCTTCAGGCCTCAGCTCCTGTCCGGGGCCACATCCTCTGCTCTGTTTTCTGCAGATTTTAGTGGCTGCTCACTCCTCTTGAGCTCTCAAGCCTAGGGGTAATAGCCCCATTTATTTTGTCTAGCCCAAGGATGCTGCACCATCCCTTGTAAATTTCCCTTAACATGGCCCACACTTTTGGAAATATTTCTACACTAATAATCACTCTTCAATCAACACTTTGCCATGTTTCTTCCAGGATCCAAACTATTCCAATTATAAATGCATTAAAAACAAACAAACCCACCCTAAGTAGTAGTAGAAATTATTCTCATCTTATTGCAATCACATTTGCATATAATATCTGGGATATTACTAATATCCCACATTTCATTTATTTATTAGCTAAAATTAAATATAATGATGTATTAATTAATTAACTATTTTTTTAAAGGCAGAGTCTTGCTCTATTGCCCAGGATGGAGTGTAGTGGGGTGATCTCTGTTCACTGAAGGCTTTGCCTTGAAGGTTCAAGCAATTCTTATGCCTCAGCCTACTTAGAAGCTGGGATTACAGTTACATACAACTACACCTGGCTAATTTTTGCATTTTTAGTACAGATGGGATTTCACCATGTTTACCAGGCTGGTCTTGAACTCCTGACCTCAAGTGATTCACCCACCTCAGCCTCTCGGTGTGGTAGGACTACATGTGGGAGCCACTGTGCCTAGCCTGATATGTTCATTTAATTAATCTATTATTAACTTATTAATTTAATGTAGATCTATTTTTAAATTTAAGCCAATATTTACCATTCATCTATCATATTTATATTGCCATAATAGCAAAATTGGAAATCTAAAATATGAAGTTTATTTAACAGTTAGAGGTGTTATTTTAAATATTGCCCTTCACTAGTGGTCAGAACATGGACTTTGATTCCAGATAAACATGTGTTTGTTTCTTGGACCAAATTCATAATAGGTATAAACCCTTAGTTAATTTTTCTTTACAGATTTCAATTTTGATACCTGCTAAATTAGAAAACTGAACTTACTTTGTGGAACAGCTGTGAAGAAGAAATTAAAAATGTATGTAAAGCTCCTAGCACAAGATTGTATTTGTGTTATAGATAGAATAATTGGTGGCCATTTGTACCCACCTACATATAATTGGATTTAGCCTGAAATTTTCTCTAGCTTTGTGATAGTAGTAATTTGCAAAACTTTTAAATAATCATAAGTACTCTATATGCAATGTATGACCCCATAAATGCAGTTGATCATCATCATGAGGGGGAGAAGAGATGAAAGTCAGACCAGGTACAAGAAAACAGTTCTAGTCTTTCTTGTGGAGTGTAATAAATTATGATATCAACTACTGCACAACAACAACAACAAATATTCTTGTGGGAGTTTAGAAAAGGTTAATAGTTCTAAGTAAAGAAAGTTTTTGTTGCCACTCACCAATAATGGCCTAAATCTTCCTGATTGCTAAGACCTTTGCTCTCTTCCCCAACTGAATCCTAATATGTATTCTCATTCTAATAGGATTAAGCCTGGTACAACTCTGAGGCCAGTACCTGACTGAGGCACACATGTTACCTGCACTCAGATATGCTCCTAGAGGTTGGGGGTGGTGACTCATGTCTGTAATCCCAGCAGTTTGGGAGGCCGAGATAGGTGGCCAAGAGTTCCAAACCAGCCTGGCCAACATGGCAAAACTTCATCTCTACTAAAAATATAAAAATTAGCTGGGCATGGTGGCAGGTGCCTGTAATCTCAGCCACTCGGGAGGCTGAGGTAAGAAAACTGCTCAAACCCAGGAGGCAGAGGCTACAGCAAGCCAAGATTGAGCAATTGCACTCCAGCCTGGGTGACAGAGTGAGACTCTCTCTCTCTCTCTCTCTCTCTCTC
>NW_022436943.1:60433364-60486991 GCF_009761245.1 Sapajus apella
ACACACACACACACACACACACACACACACACACACACACACACACATATATATGTATATGGCTCCAGACAACCAACATTACCTGGGGAAGCTCCAGTATGGAGGAAGGAGTACCAGAGATTCCTGAGCCAGGACGCAAAGCTATAGTTCTTTCTTAAAGTCATGATTTTATTACATCAAAGACAAGCATGTTCTGGGGTTAGGAGCCAGGACAAATGATGTCATTTTCACTTCTCTGTGCTCACATTATCCCTCTAATACCGTGTTAAACCTTTCACCACATAGATTAAGAGAGAAATAGAATCCTCACATATACCTTCCTCTGTCATAATATGCTTGCTTTCTTAGCTCCATTGCCTTAAAGATGATGTTCAAGCAAACCACCATGGCACACTTCTAACTATGTAACAAACATGCCCATCCTGCACATGTACTCCAAAGCTTAATTAATAAATAAATGAAGATGATGCTCAGACTCATTTTCATGAGAAAGTAGAGCACCTTTCATGTAGACTTCCTGTCTACCACTCCTGACCCTTTTTTAAATCAATACCCCAAATGTCTTCTTGTCAACCTGACAATCATTGTCACTCTGCAACCCCACAAGCAACTCACGCATACAGGTGGTGACCATGCCCACCTCTGCATTCCCTGATTTCTCTTCCATGAAGCAGGTGATTGGAACTGTGGGATTTTTTTTCTCTTTTGAGATGGAGTCTTGCTCTGTTACCCAGGCTGCAGTGCAGTGGCGTGATCTCTGCTCACTGCCGTCACCACCTCCCAGGTTCAAACGATTCTTCTACCTCAGCCTCCCAAGTAGCTGGGGTTACAGGCACACGCCAGCATTCCTGGCTAATTTTTGTATGTTTAGCATAGACAGGGCTTTGCAATTTTGACCAGGCTTGTCTCAGACTCCTGACCTCATGTGATCAGCCCTCGTCAGCCTCTCAAAGTACAAGGATTACTGCTGCACCCAGCCTAGGTTTTTATTTTTATTTTTTAAATAATTTATAGGGAGACACACTCTTCCTTTGGTTCAGTTTCCCATGCTTCATATCCCAAATAGTAAAGCCTTTTCATCCACCCATAGGGCCTACATAGAAGAAGCTTTCTCCCCCATTAGGCCAGCTGTTTCCAGTGATCACTCCAAGTAGCATGCTGGAGGTGTGAGCAGCCTGTCTGCCCCATGTCACCTCCTTCAAAAACTTTGGCACACCAATTGAAAGGCATGGAAGTCATCGTGCTATTTTGTCAGGTGTGAAATATCATGAAAATTATTTTCTCTAGGCTTTCAGTGAACAAACAAAATGAATGCTGGAAGTTCATCTGTGGTTTTACCTAGCTCACCAGCACATACGTCTTCAGCAGGCGGGGTGCCGTGGCTCATGCTGTAAATCCTAGCACTTTGGGAGGCCAAGGTGGAAGGATCATGAGGTCAGGAGTTCGAGACCAGCTTGGCCAGCATGGTGAAAACTCATCTCTACTAAAAATACAATAATTTGCCAGGCCTGATGGCACATGCCTGTAGTTCCAGCTATTCAGGAGGCTGAGGCAGAAGAATTTCTTGAACCCAGCAGGTGGAGGTTGCAGTGAGCCAAGATCCTGCCACTGCACTCCAGCCTGGATGACAAAGCAGGACTCCATCTCAAAAAAAAAATTAAGTCTTCAGCAATATTTGGGTGTGAAAAGCTTAAATGAGAACAGTGGGAGAGGTCCTCACTTCTTTTGAGTGTATCCTTTTCGAACGAAATTGGAAAGTTTATGGAAGCTCAAAGTTGGACAAGGAGTCAGAGGTCATGCCTGTCTATCATCTCTGCCTTTTTAATGTACACACACCTAAGAGCTGGCAGAATCAACAAATGAAGGGGTTGTTGTTGGAAGCAAAGATCAGTAAGATAAGTAAGAAAACTCCAATGACAACGCACCTGGTTTTCTTGTAGACAAAACACTTCATTGGAAGTACGTGGGAACTAGTATTGGCTCAGAAAGCAAGATCCAGTTTTGACAGGGAAAATGAATCAGTTCTGGAAGCAGGGAAGTGTCTTCTTCAGATGAAGAGACCTCTGATGGGCAGGAACTGTTGGAAGGTATGATATTTACTGCTCCAAGTAGATGTGGGGCTCCGTTTGTTTCAGTCAGAGCTGCAGAAGGGATTTAGGATTATTGAGGAAATTGCTACTGGTGAGAAACTGGCAGAAAGTATGTTTCATGATGCATTTACCATAGTCAGGATTAGCCAAGTCTTCAGAAAAAACTCTAATATGAAAAAGAAGATTTGAGATGGGAGGAGGGGCCCCAGGCACTCTCTGGACTCCGGTCTTGGAAGCAGCTCTGGCAGCTTCTCCCATCTCTCCTTAGAGACAGTAGCTGCATATCCAGGGAGCCTTGTCTTCCTCAACATAGATACAGGCATCTCTAAATTAGATGATAACTGTTAAGTTTGCAGAGGGAGGATTGTAGATAGCCAGCAGTGATTGCATAGTGCATGGGATAAATGCAACCTAAACATCTTTCTTTGGTACTTCCTTTTAACTCAGCAAAATCAGATAGCACTAGTAGGAAATAAACCAAGGAATCTGCTTGGCAAGTTTTTAAAATAGAAAGAGAAAACGTTTTAGAGGTGAATACATGGTACATCAGATGGGACATAGGTTGAAAACTCTCCGTAGCAATGAAGTGTTAGCTGAGTATATATGCCCCAGTGGAAAGAGGCAGTGGAAGAGCTCGATGCCAGTAGAGCATGTGTGAGTTGAAGAACCAAGCCGCTTCCATTGTCTTTTATCACAGACATGACTTAGCAAAGGTCTGGCATCCAGTTCCCTCTCACCTCTCTGGACCTTGGCCCTGATGCCCTCTGCTGTTTTTCTTTATACCTCCTTCTCTGTCTCCAAACCCTAAGTCATTTTATAGCTTGTTGGCGTGTGGACTTAATCTGACCTGCAGTTATTTTGTTTTTAAATTGAATTTAAATGTTTTCAGTTACTAATACACTCTCTCCAGTAAAACAGTCAATGTTACATGTTTTACTTCTGCTTTACACGCTACGGAGTACCAGGTCAGTCAGGAGACCCCCACCCAGCCAAGCTGAAGGAATTGAGAGGCAGACACCCAGATAGCACAACAGAGTGGATCTATCTTGGGGACCAACAGCCTGAGAGCCTGAAGGGCTGACAACTCTTCCAGTCTGAAGGCCCTGAGCAGAGATTCATCCATGTATTTATTTGCTCTTTGACAGGTGATTCTTATTAATACCCAGGTGCTCTACCTATACACATAACTCAGGAATATACCAGGTAGGCAGCTGTTACCTGCCTACCACTAATTACAAACGAAAAGTATCTTCCACAAGGGAACAGTTGGTGCAGGGTAAACTTAATGTTACTCAATAACACACTTCCTTAATTTCCTGTTGGCTATTAATGAGTTTGTGTGCCTGCTAGTAAGTCTCCCTTCACTTCATCGAGGAAGCTTTTCCTCTCCACCCTGTGGTGGTTACTACAGGGTGTCAACTTGATTGGATTGAAGGACACAAAGTATTGTGCTTTGATGTGTCTTTGAGGGTGTTGCCAAAGGAGATTAACATTTGATTCAGTGGACTGAGAGAGGCAGACCCACCCTCCATCTTGGTGAGCACCCTCAAATCAGCTGCCATCAAGGCTAAGATAAAAGTAGGCAGAGGAACGTGGAACGACTAGACTGCCTGAGACTTCTGGCCTCCATCTTACTCCTGTAGTGGAAGCTTCCTGTCCTCGAACATCAGACTCCAAGTTCTTCAGCTTTGGGGCTCTTAAACTTACACTAGTGATTTGCCAGGGGCTCTTGGGACTTCAGACATGAACTAATGGCTGCACTGTCAGCGTCCCTTCTTTCGAGGTTCTGGATATTTGACTGGCTTCCTGGTTCCTCAGCTTGCAGATGTCCTATTGTGGGACTTCACCTTGTGATCCTGTGAGTCAATTCTCCTAATACACTCCACTTCAGGTATTCATCTATCCTAATAGTTCTGTTCCTTTAGAGAATCTGACTAATACATTCTTAGCATAAACTGAGTGATCTTATGAGTTTCCACAGAAAAACATTCCTATATACAGCATAGCTATTATCACACAGCATCTTTTTGAAAACAGGAGTTAGTATTTTATCTGTGTCACTAATACCTATTATGATGCTTGACACATATACATGCTCTTTTATCAACCTGTCTATCTATCTACCTATCTATCTATCTATCTATCTATCTATTCATCCATTCATCTTCATCTACCTATTTGGTTTTTTTTTTTTTTTTGAGTCGGGGTTTCGCTCCTCTTGTTACCCAGGCTGGAGTGCAATGGCGCAATCTCGGCTCACCGCAACCTCCACCTCCTGGGTTCAGGCAATTCTCCTGCCTCAGCCTCCTGAGTAGCTGGGATTATAGGCATGCGCCACCATGCCCAGCTAATTTTTTGTATTTTTAGTAGAGATAGGGTTTCGCCATTTTGACCAGGATGGTCTTGATCTCTTGACCTCGTGATCCACCCTCCTCGGCCTCCCAAAGTGCTGGGGTTACAGGCGTGAGCCACCGCGCCCGGCCTACCTATTTGGTTTTAAGATTGTGAAAACAGAATATCCAGATAATGCTGACAAATAGTGCCATTCAACACATGATGAAAGAAACTGAAGGCTGTTAATTTAGAAAAGTTAATCCATTCGAGGACACAATGTTTTTATAATGCACCATTTCATAATAGAGCAAACTATTCTACTTTTTCCCCCTAATAGCATGCACCGTATTTTTTATTGGACCATGCACTCCTCAGGAGCAGAGGGCCATCCTGCTACTTCTACATCATTAAGTCTCCAGAGCCCTGCAGATGGCATATGTGCAGTAAATCTATTATAAATGAATAAAATATCTGAAGCCTTGGGGGTAAGGAAGCATGTTTATTTGCTTTTCAAAATGTAGAGCTAGGTCCCATGGGTGGCACTTAAAAGGAACAGGACTCAAATTCCCTGAGAGAGGGGATGAAACGACTGGAGTGGCACAAACATCTGATGGACTATTTAGTGAGAGTCCTGAGTGTCAGGGTCCATGGCCATTTGAGATCCCTCTTCAAAAGTAAACACTTCCCTTTGAGGCCATGTGGTTTGACGCTCTCATAACTGTAAGTCCCTGGCACTCTATCAAGAAGAGATTTATTAAATGTAACAGACCAGGATATTATTACATAAAGAACACTGTCCCTTAGCTGCAATCAACTTACCCAGCCATTGGATGGTTTCCCTTGTTTCCTGAGCAGTTTATATCTTCTATCACTGCTACTTAGTGAGGACTAGATTTGTGTCTGTCCACCATGCTGGACACAGCCATATTGGAAATTATGTCTCCAATATCAATTGAATAGAAATATCATAGGATTCAGTACCAGGTGGTTTTTTAGTCTCTTGGATATTTACTGTTATTTTGCTATTTATTTTTTGGTACAAATTTCTCTTTGGTGTTCTAACAAAAGTTAAAGTAGCCAGTTAGTGACCCTTGATTTTTTTATATCTCACCATATTACTTCTAGCTTCTGAACAGTTTTTGAAAATCTTTGGCAGTTTTATGTCCAGTGATTTACATACAAGTGGAAGGCTTGGAGTTGGTTGGCTATCACCATGATGATATGATATGAGAACCCAGGGATAGCTGATATGACTCTTCAGCCCAATATGACTCCACAGGTGAGTGAAACATGAAGACATTGAGACATCTGCAAGTTAGAAGCAGCCCAGGTGAAAATTCATTATTAGGTAGGGCTTTAGACACAACTCGCATCAAACTTAGTAAGCTGTCATTGATACAAATGAGTTGCAAGTCTCATATGGTATATAAGCCATCTATGAATTTGATTCCTGTTAGGCTCATCACCAAAAGTCACACTCTAAGTTGTTGTCAAGATGTATTTGGCTCTCTGGAGTAACCCAAAACTGTATCCAGTACGTTAGGCAACTACTTAACAACACCCATGAGTCCCTAGGAAATCCTTCATCTAGCTAAGAGGGTATACCAGACATCACTTAATTATTTATGAATTCTTAAATATTTGAGCTTTGACTTCAGGTTTAATTTGACTTAGAGACTTGTATTTCCTAGGGAAAGTCTAGCTCAGAAACAGCTTTAGTTTTTACTTAGCAATTTGGATATCTCCTCTGTGTATGTCCTGCTTATAGACTTATATTATGTACAGTTGACCCTTGAAACACATGGGGTTGAATTGCACAAGGCTACCTGTACACAGACTTTCTGCCACTTCTGCCACCCCTGACACAGTAAGACCAAGCCCTAGTCAACCCCCATCACCCCAGGCTACTCGACATAAAGATAACAAGGATGTAGACCTATATGATGGTCCACTTCCACTTAATGAATAGGAAATATATTTTCTCTTCCTTATGCTTTTCTCAATACAATTTTCTTTTCTCTTGCTAACTTTATTGTGAGAATATAAATGTAACATACAACATATGCATTAATCGACAGTTTATGTTATCAGTAAGACCTCCAGTCAACAGTAGGCTATGTGTAGTTAAGTTTTCAGGGAGCCAGAAGTTGTACACAAATTTTAAACTGCATGGAGGGTTGGATTTTCCTAACCTCCACATTGTTCAAGGATCAGCAGTACCTAGGACCAACTATCTGATGTCTACAGCATACCGGCTGGAGATTTGTTCAGGTAAACCAAAAAGTTCATTTGTTACTTTTTTTTTTTGACTTTCAAAATGTTGTAGGCTATGTTTCTGCCATTTACCTTGGTGCTGTATGACAAGGATTGCCATTTACCCAGCTCCAAAAGTCGCCTCAATGTTTTCCCAGCCTCTGGTGTTCACCTTTATCAAAGCCAATGCAATATATTATGTTAGTTCCCCAGTCCTAGATCCCAATTTCTGTATCAGTTTGCTATTACTATTTAACAAATGATCTCAAAACCCAATTACTTAAAATAACCATTTATTTAGCCTGTGATTCCGCATTCTGGAACACCTCTGGGTTCAACCTTTGCTACTTTTGGCGGTGCTCTCTTTTGTGTCTGTGGCATGTAGTGGTCAGTTATTCTAACTTGTCCTGGCTCATGTTGTCTTTGATTTTCCAGCAGGCTAGACCATCTGGCCTCCTGATGACTCAATAGCTGATTGCACATAGATGACTGAGCGAAGCTGGGGAATGAGAATCATCCATTTGAATCCAGATCAAATTCCCAACTCGTAGAATTTTAAAGCTAAATATGTGGTTGTTGTTTTAAGCCCCAGTATTTGGTGTTATAAAACCTCCCTCTTATTACTACATGACATGTCAAAAGCCTATGGAATGTATACTTCTCAATGTCTGTGGAATTAAGGCAGAGAGGCTACTGACAAGTCTACATACTTAAAAGTCTCTTGTATATCTATGGAAACAAGTAAAAATAAATAAATAATTAACAAATACTTAAATAGGAAGAAAGAATGAGACAGAATTGGTTAGAAAAAGACCAAAAGAATAAGTGAAATATGACTTGGACATTTCCAGGTCTCAATAGAAAAGAGCATGGATGCAATGTATTGGGTAGAAGCAGATGACTTAGATTTAATTCTCCAGAGATCAACATTGATTTTTGGTTGCATGTCAGAAAGTGTGTTGGGGGCTGGGACCTCCATTATCGCCTGGTTGGCTTAACAAGGGTTCTTGAGGAGATGGACCTACTAGGACAAATGTTTGGAAATAAAATTGCCTCTAAATTAGTGATGACTTCACTTGCATGGTGCATCTTTTTTTTTTGGTCCTGGAAACTGGAGTGTTTCTATGATCATAGCCACACACAGCCCCATTACTACAATAAGATCTGTCTTCAGGTACAGTGATCATATCCCCCCATGGACACAAAATTACGTTCTGCAAGTGTAAGGGAAGTATAGGAAACATATTGCAACAAGATTTTCTTACTACTCCAGAGAACATTATCCTTGAAAAATGTAAATTGCAGCTCAGATCATAGGCCTGTCAATCAAGCTAATCCCTGAACCGAAAGAAAAGTTGAACTTTTAATACAATCATAACTCTCCTCAATCTATCTCTTGCTCTTTCTCTCTCTCTCAATTGTTACATTTACATAATGTAACAACGAATCAGATAATCTGGTCTATAAAAATTTAAATTTTCTAAAGTTGTTACTAATTACAACCCTTCTTTTGCTGCACCAGAACCAGATTAAACACCATGATAATAATCCAATGACTTGTGATAAAGTAGCAGGTGCTTTATGAAGAAAAACATGGATATGTTTTAATTTAGATTATTCTTGTAGGCTCATGGCTTATTCTACCATAAAACATTTACCCTTAAGCCTTGGAAATTGGTTTTATGGATCTAGGCTTTTACATTTAGTGGTATGTGTCAACAAGGAAATCTTGTGTTTTCTCTCACATGCAACATTTGCAAATCAGTGGAGAGGTCACATTTAATAAGTCATATGTTCCAAGTTGAAAAACAATAAACAAAGTTAAGTTAAAGTTACCAGATGGTGGGTTAAGAGATGCTGAGAAGCAAAAATAGCATTGGCCACAATAATTAACACTTTTTTTCATCCTGAATTACCCTATCTATTAAACCGTGTGATAACCAGTGCTCTCTTTTGGTTTAATTGTTGCCAGGAGAGGCCAGGGACTCTGTGGGCACTTGGATTATACAGAACTGCAACTGCTGTAGCTGGCTCCCAGCAATGGGTGCAATAGAGTCCCTGCTGAAGGCTGATCCTTCCCTGGAGGAATGCTGAAAAAAACAAAAACAAAAACCAGAAAGATGGTAGTTGCAGAAGACAAGGAGGCAGACCTGTTGGAGCCCTCCAGTGGGGAGGTGGCTCAGGAGGCATGCAAGACTAAATCAGTCTTGGAAATAGAAAAAACTGGGTTTGTTACAGTAAAGAATATTTGTTTTAATTTTAAAACTACAGAATCTTAAAATGTTCCATGAAGATTCACTGTGTTCTTTTTATTGACGTAATAAACCTCACTGATATTTACTCACAGAAAGCTGTAGCAATATTTATTTTAGTTATAAATGTACTATTTGGACAGGAATTGGCAGGGGTAGGTCACTACTGCTCCATTTGGCTTCAGCAGGCTCTGGGGATGAGAACAGCTGGGATGATGTCTCCAGTATGATTTGCTTTGTGGAATCCCCAGCATGGTGGCTTCAAAGTAACTGGACTTCCAATAAGGCAGCTCGTGATTCCAAATACATTCTGTGAAGTTGGAGAGAGAGAGAAAGAGGTGAAAGATACAGTCACTTTTCTAACTTATTGTCAAAAGTCATACCACATTGCTTCCACTCATTCTATGCAATACACAAAAGTCACTAAAGTAAGTTTATAGTCAAGGAAAAAGGAATTATTCCTCACCATTTAATGGGAGTATTGCCAAACATTTAGAAGTAAGGTTTAAAACTCACACTCTTTGATTTTTAATATGTTAAGATTCTGTGTTTCATATAGGTTTTATTTATCTTTTACCAGTTCTTTGTACAAATCCTCAGAACTTATTATTTAATGAGTTGTTTTTAGTTGGTGTACTCTTGGCAACTCTTTATATAGCTGGATTTTTGTGGAACTAGACAATGTGCATCCCTCTGTTCCTCTGGCAGTGTTCTCCAGTAATCCCACTGGAAAGATAATTGGGGGGCCATGGTGAAAGATAACAGGAGAACATATCAGGACACAATTTATGATACTTTTTAATTAAAAAATGTAAATGGAGGGCAGTCCACATATAATTCCTATACAAATAATTTCAAGATGAGTATTTTATTGAAAGGAGCAGAGTCTATTTTCTAATAATTTAGCACGCCGAGTGCCTTGGGATACACACCAAACACGCTGAAGAAATGACTGTTATCAGGATGTTACAGTCCTTTCAGTATAACCATTATAAGGAATGTAACCATTAATATCTATTAAGCACTACCTATAAGCCAGACATTGGTACCTAAGTAAAAGTCAATAAATATTTTTGAATGAGGTGAAACACAAAACAAAGCAAACCAAATAAGTAATAATTTATTGTCATTCTTTGACCTTCTTAAAGCCTCTTCAGAAGAGCTCCTAGCACAGTACTGAGCTCTAGAGCCATTTTGTGTGTGTGTGTGTGTGTGTGTGTGTGTGTGTGTGTGTGACACATGTTTATGCCACAACCACAAAGAAAGGCAGAGGGGGCTCAGTAGAGGTACTTCCAGTGCGCCATATGCACAGAGTGGTAGTGTGAGTGCAACTGTGGTTGCTGGGGGAGACCATTTCATAATGGAGAAATCAAGCTCAGAGAGAATAAAAGACTTCTTGTGCTCCCAAACTAATTGATGGAGGAGCCACGATATGTCCACACAGTCTAATTCAAGCCTTTATTTAGTGAGTGGTCCCCAAAGTGGCATCGTCTCACTCTGTGGATTTACAAATTGATGTATTGGGTGTCAGAGTAAAACAGAACAATTTTCATATGTGTTTTTCTCACATTTTAAAATTAAATTAATATGTTTAAATGTATGTACAAACATAAATAAAAGCATAAGACATGTATATATAAATACACACACCTATAAAAATGTTCACTTTTAAATTTACATATATAGCTGAAAATTTTTTTAAATGATCACTGAATGAAGTCATAATTGGGTGCTGCCAACTGTGTTCTTAAAGTGAGAACAATTGTCCCAGTATTTACATCAAGAACACAAAGACTGGGTGTGGTGGCTCACTCCTGTAATCCCAGCACCTTGGGAGGCTGAGATGGGTGGATCACCTGAGGTCAGGAGTTCGAGACCAGCCTGACCCACATGGAGAAACCCCATCTCTACTGAAAATACAAAATTAGCTGGGCGTGGTGGTGCAGGCCTGTAATCCCAGCTACTTGGGAGGCTGAGGCAGGAGAATCGCTTGAACTTGGGAGGTGGAGGTTGTGGTGAGCCGAGATTGTGCCACTGCACTCCAGCCTAGGCAACTAGAGCGAAACTCCATCTCAAAAAAAAAAAAAAAAAAAAAAAAAAAAAAGAAAGAAGCAACAATTTTCTGAGTTGGAATATGTGTTCAATTACGCTGAGTAGCTTTCCAGTTGATAGTCAAGTGGCATAATTATTTCAAAAGCTATTAGTTCCTATAGATTAAATTATATCTAACACTCACCACCCTCAACCCCATTAAAACATCAGGTCATTTCATACCGTTCTCTCAGCGTTTTCAAGGGCTCCATTAGCATCAAGAGAAACTTAACACTGTGAATTGGCAAGTAATTAAATGAAGCATACGATGAGCTTCCGAAGCCCTGTTTTCATCTGGAGGAAACCTAAGTGTTTCACCTGAGTTGAAGTATCTGAAGATTTCTATAATCTGGAAACATTATTCCTGCAGCAGGAAAGATCATATTCTATTGATGATGAAGAGAATAGAAAATGTGCTTATCAGAAAGAACAAAGTTATGTTACCTGGCATGGCTGAGCTTTCACGACCTTTAGTGTCAGAGCTAAGACAACTCACTTCCTTTCAAGACCCTGTGAAACCCTTATAATGTGTCAGATTCTATAGAAAATGAAGAAATAAGACAAACTCCCCATCTAGAGGATCTCATATCCTAGCACAAAAGACATATAAACAAAAAAATGTATAGTGCTGCATCATAAATTCAAGAATAAATAACTACATAGGTACTTAACTTTGTCAAATTCTTCAAATGTGACCTACATGTTTTCTGATATTCCCCATTGTTCTGGCATACAAATGTCATCAGAAGACTCAGACACTGTCTTACATAATTGCATCAAGTAATTCATCAAGTGTCTTATGGGTTACAATAAAAATATATATACAGAAAAGCAGAGGGAAAATATTGTAATACTACACTCTTATAATCATCCTCATCCCACATCTCCTGGAATTAACCATTGTTAGAATCTAGCCATTGTTATTTTCATTTTAAATTTTAAAAATGTCTTATGTCATAACATCAGATATGGTTATTAAAAATTGAAAAGACTTAAAACAATAAAATAAATCACTGCAAACCTCATTACTTAAAAGTAACATCAGGTGCTATGGTAATGGGTATCTTTCACTAAGGAGTGGATATGTTGAAAATATGTAATGTTTTATAAAAATGGAATTGTAGTCTGTTTCTTCTTTAGCTCCTCTTTCATTTGTGCTCTATTGTCTATTTTTTTTGCTAAGTGATCTCCATCATTTTACTATATTTTGCTTGTTTCCTTAGGTATCAGTGCATTTTGTAATACATGTTCCACTTTCTACTTCATTTGTTCTCAGCTGCTTTTTTTCTAAGCAATACTCATACCTGGCTTGGATGGGATAATATTTTTTACTTGATTACTTGTAAACTCCTTTTTTAAATACTTCATGCCATTCAGTTTTTAATATTGATTGGATACCTTTGATTTGTTGAGCACTATGCCAAGTTCTGGCTTCTGTTCTCCATGAGGGAGAGATATAAAACAAACAAACATACAAATAAAATTATTACACATATGTATAAAAAACACAAACATGGTGTTAAGGAAACAATCATGAAGAGACCTTATTTAGATTGGAGGGGCATAAAATGCTTCTCTTAAGAAGTGAGAATTGAACCAAAATCTCAATAATGGTAATCCCAACACTAGAATAGCACCTGGAATGTAGTAGTTAATAAATATTTGATGGTTTTTAACTCAAAGGATAAATGCTTGAGAGGATGGTTACCCCATTCTACATGATGTGCTTATTTCACATGACATTCCTGTATCCAAACATCTTATGTACCCCCATCAATATATACATCAACTATGAATACACAAAACTCTAAAAAATATTAAAAAAGAAAAAAATTGATAAATCAATAAATGGATACATACCTTAATATAAGTATCAGAAAGAAGAATATTTAAAGAGAGAGTTCTATAAGTGTCCAGAATAATTTACTATACTCTTATTTACTAATTAATTTTCTTTTTAGTATTGACATCACTTATTACTAGAATGATAATGATGATAACTGCTATATTTATAGCTATTATGTATGAATTGACACCATAAAACAGCACTGAAATGGCACCTGGATCTGTGTCCCCACTCAAATCTCACATTGAATTGTAAACCTCAGTGTTGAAGGTGGGGCCTAGTGGAAGGTGATTGGATCATGGGAGTGGTTTCTCATGGTTTTACACCAATCCCCTTGGTACTGCCATAGTGATAGTGAGTTTGTGAGATCTGATTGCTTAACACTGTGTAAGATGTAAGACATAGCATTTCTCTTTTAATTTTTATCATGATTGAAAGTTTCCTGAGACTTCCCCAGAAGCAGGAGCTGTTGCGCTTTCTGTACAGCCCACAGAACTGTGACCCAATTAAGCCTCTTTTCTTTATAAATTACCCAGTCTCAGGTTTTCTTTGTAACAGTGTGAAAATGGACTAATATAGAAAATTGGTGCCAAATAGTGGGGCATTGCTATAAGGATACCTGACAATGTGGCAGTAACTTGGGAAATAGGTAATGAACAGAAGTTGGAACAATTTGGAAGTTTGGACTCGGAAGAATACAGGAAGATGGGGGAAAGGTTGGAACTTCTTAGAGCCTTGTTGAGTGATTGTGACCAAAATGCTTGTCGTGATATGGACAGTGAAGTCCAGGCTGAGAATGTCTCAGATGGAAATGAGGAACTTACTGGAAACTGTTGTAAAGGTCACTTTTGCTATGATTTAGCAAAGAGTCTGACTGTATGGTGCCCTTTTCTAGGGATCTATGGAACCTTAAACTTCAGAGTGACAATTTAAGTTATCAGGTGGAATAAATTTCTAAGCAACAAAGTCTTTATATAGTGGCCTGGATGCTTCTAACCACCTATGCTCATATATGTGAGCAAATAAATGACCTGAAGCTAGAATTTATTTTTGTTTATTTACTTATTTTTTAATTTTTATTTTTGTTTTAACTTCCGGGGTACATGTGCAGGATGTGCAGATTTGTTACACAGGTAAATGTGAGCTGTGGTGGTTTGCTGCACCTATCAACCTGTCACCTAGGTATTAAGCCCAGCATACATTAGCTATTCTTCCTAATGTTCTCCCTCCCCTCACTCCACTTCTGACAGGCCCCAGGTGTATGTTGTTCCCCTCCCTGTGTACATGTGTTTTCATTAGTATTTATATTTACAGGGTAAGCAGAGTAAAAGCTTTGAAATTTTGCTGTCCAACCATACGATAGCAAAGAAAAGCCCATTTTCAGGGGAAGAATTCAGGCAGGCTGCAGAAATGTTCTATAAGTAAAAAGAAGCCAAGTGCTAAAAATCAAGACAATGGGGAAAAGGCCCCAAAGACATATCAAAGACCTTTGTGGCAGCCCCTCCAATCCCAGACCCAGAGGCCTAGGAGGACAGAATAATTTTGTAAGGCCCCACTACCCTGTGCAGCCTTGAGACACTGCTTCCTGCATCCTGGTTGTTTTGGCTCCAACCAAGGCTCAGATGGGCCCAGGTACACCTGAGACTACTACTTCAGAGGGTACTAGCCCTAAGCTTGGCAGTCTACACATGGTGTTAAGCCTGAAGGTGCACAGAATGCAAGAGTTGAGGATTGGGAACCTCTCCCTAGATTTTTGAGGGTGTTTGAAAAGCCTGAATGTCCAGGCAGAAGCCTGCCACAGGGGCAAAGCCCTCATTAATAACCTCTAGCAGGGCAATGTCAAGGGAAAACACTGGATTGAAGTCCCACACAGAATCCCTACAGGGGCACTGCCTAGTGGAGTTGTGAGAAGAGGGCCACCAGCCTCCAGACTCCAGAATGGTAAATCCACTGGAACTTTGCACCTGGAAAAGCTGCAGGCACTCAATGTTAGCCCTTGGGAGAAACTGTTGAGGGCTGAAACCTGCAAAGCCACATGGCCAAAGCTGCTCAAGGCCTTAGGAACCCACCCCTTGCGTCAGCAAGCCCTATATATGAGACATGGAGTTAAAGAAGATTATTTTGAAGCTTTAACATCTAATGACTGCCATGGTGGGTTCAATTCCTACACCTCCATTGTAGGTTGAAAATAACTAACTTGTTTTTGATGTTACAGGCTTATAGGCAGAAGGGACTTACTTGGTCTCAGATAGACTCTAGACTTTTGAGTTAATGCTGGAATGAGGTAAGACTCTGAACAACTGTTGGGAAGACATGATTGTATTTTGAAATGTGAGAAAGACATGATATTTTGGAGAGTCCGGAGTGGAATTATATGGTGTGAATCTGTGTCCTCAACCAAATCTCATGTCAAAGTTTATTCTCCAGTGTTGGAGGTGGGGCCTGGTAGAAGGTGACTGAATTATGGAGTGGGGGATTCTCATAGTTTAACACACCATCCTCCTTTGTGCTGTCATGATGATAGTTCCCATGAGATCTAGTTGTGTAAAAGTGTGTGACACCTACTGCCTCTTTCCCTTCCACCTGCTCCAGCCACGTAATCCATCTCTGCTTCTCCTTCACCTTCTGTCTTGATTATAAGTTTCCTGAGGCCTCCTCAGAAGCAAAATCTTCTAAGCTTCCATTACAGCCTGCATAACTGTGAGGGAATAAAATCTCTTTTCTTTAAAAATTACCCAGTCTCAGATGTTTCTTTATAGCAGTGCAGGAATGGACTAATACAGGCACTCTAATCACCTTTACTGATATCTCAACTAACCATCAGAAAATTATAAAGTAACACTTTGTATGTGCAAGATGTTGTTGTGTTTTGTTTTGCTTTTCCAGATGAGGAAATTGCAGCTTAAAGGAGTTTAACTAATTTAGCCAAGGCCACAAAGCAATAGGAAAGAACCTCAAATTTAAAACAGGCTTGCCTTTCTACAAATCCAGTGATTGACATCTACCAGCCTAATATGATATCCTGTGTGACCAACTGCTTGTCTTAGTCCAAATGCCACAAAATACAACAGGTCTGAGAAATGTATTCACCTGTAGCAAAGGTGGGTAAAATAATTATGAGGAAAACCAGAAAAGCAGGGTAAGCTTGGGCCCAATACTGGGGCCAGGTATATCTAGATTCAAATTCAAGTCTAGACAACCACAAGGTGACATTGAGTGAATAGCTGAATCCAAATTACTTAGGTTTCAATACCTGCACCATGGAGACAATAACACATTGATTCGTATGATGACTAAATTATATAATGTAAGTAAAATGCTGAGTTCTTGACTTGACAAAGTGGAGTGGTTGTTTAGAATGTACATATCAAGTTAAAGGAAGTAGTTGATTTGTATGTATAGAAAGGGTCTAGGTGACTTTTTAGACAAAATGACAGATAAACTGAGATTCAAAGGACAAATGGAAGTTTGCAAGGTAGAGAGAAGGGAAAAATATTCCAGATATAGCGAGTGCTGTGCACAAAGACAAGAGACAAACTCCTTATGTGGAAACCACATATCAATAATCATTTTTTTCTTTACTTTTTATAGCAAGTCGGGGGCACTGGAATGCAATGTTTCTGCTTGACATAAATTTTTACAATATTCTTAAAATAGTGTTCATGATGAAAAGAATTATAACAAAAAGACTTCCCAGAAAAGAATTAAAAAGTTCTTCCTTGAATTCATTTTGTATTTGCAAATGGGAACACTTGTTTCACATTCTAAGCCAACTGGGCCTGAAGAATTTATTTTTGGCTATTTCTTTTTAAGTACCAACGTGTCTTCCTACATCTTCCTACATTTAGCATCCGGAGTATAAGTTCTCCTAAGTAGAGAGTTTTCAGAGTTATAATGTTCACTGAGCATTAAATGCTAATAATTTTATTCTTCCTTTCTTAACACTTTGTATTTGCAGCGGGGCTGGAAATTCTAAGTGTGAAGCTAAAGTACAAAAGCTTGTATGAGAGGTATAGGAAAGGAGTGTTGGCTGAATAATTGCAAACGTCTTTGAAGAATACCGGTGCTTTGCTGTTTCCAGTTTAATTTAGCAACCTTGAGAAATTAAAGAAGATTTTTATTAGCATCTTATCCTTCTATGTTCACTAGCACCATTTGGTAGGAATAAAATTGAAATCTTTCTAGCTATTATCTTTGTTAGAATTATTAAATACTTTAGCTTGGGAGCAATTATTAAAGAGGAAAGGGTGTATCTCTTGCTGACAGCCTACTTGGTGTCACTGCATTGCTTAATCCTCACAATGGTGTAATAATTACTGTTGTCCCCATTTGCAAATATAAAATGAATGCACAGGAGATAAAACAGCTAAAAAACATGCAGCACTGGGATACTAGTACTTCTCACACATTAAAGACCAACTTTAAAGACATCACCGTTGATCAACGTAGGCTGACAATTAAATAGATGTGTTTTATTGCTAACAAATTCTATGCATCATATTCATGGCCAAATACATTGGTAGATAATACACAAAGGACACTCATTCATTGTTTTCTTTTTGTATACATTATGTCACCATGTGAAACAGAATTTAGAGTTACATGCATTAAAGATAACAAATTTTTGAAAAGTAAGAGGATGCAAATACTAAAATATGTTTTTTAAATAAAAAATTGTAGCAGGGGATAAGAATTCAAAACTTCCTGGACATGGAAACCAGTGCAAAAGCATCGCATAAACTATTTCAGAAAGTCTGATATTTAATATAAATGAGCAAATTGCATTATATCACTCATTACTGAATAAAAAATTGAGCACTTGTTTTTTGGGGTTCGTACTTTATAACATTTGCTATGTATTTTTACAAGATTATTATACAATACATCAATGGACTGTGGGTGGTGCGACGGAGCACTTATTCCAAATATTTACAAATCACATCTGTTACCTTGAATTGTGTTATTATGGCCTCCACAACCATTGTGCTGTCAACTCAAAGGAAGAAATATCTTCCTCAAGCTCTATTTGAAGGCCAAATATATCTTCCCACCTTTGTTTCTACTATTCTAATTCATCATCTGACCATTTTTCGACATCTCCTTTAATACAGCTTTATGTTATATCTCTAGGTCTTTTGATGCATGCTATTAGGCATCTCTTCCTTACTGCTGCATACATCCACCATGTTATTTAAACTCACATTTTCACCTACTCTTCCAGTTCTCTCACGTCTTTTCTCAGTATGAGCCTTAGGAGTCATCCTAACTACCAAGCTTTGTTAATCTGTATTATGACAAAGAAATAAAGTCACTCTCCACTAAAAGCCAAGGCTTCTAATGATCACATAGGTAGATAGTCACCCATTTACACACTTCTTAGTCCCACTAGATTGTGAATACATTTCACAGGACAGTGCATGAAGCTTGCATTATCTTTTAAACTTTACCAGGAATGCCACAGTTCAGTGTGATATCTGCAGAGGTGAGCAGGTAGCAGATGCATGTGGCCGTGAGGTCAAACAGGGAGCATTCTGAAGGTTGCGAGAGGTCACATTCCACCCTGGTGTCAGAGGTATCACAGGGTGGAGAGCAAGCCTCCTGTGCTCCAACTTGCCTGGTTGCCTCATACTGCTGTTCGTCATCCTATCATGTCTCTTTTCCCAAGTGTAAAGACCTAGATGCTCACACAACCTGAAAACTCTATCATAGTTTTGTACTTTCTAGCTCTGTAGCCCAGTATTTACTTTCACACACAACTAGGGCAGGCACGGTCGCTCAAGTCTGTAACCCAAACACACTGGGAGGCTGAGGCAGGAGGCCGGCTTGAGCTCAGAAACTCGAGACCAGTCTGGGCAGCATAGTGGAAACTTGAATCTACAAAAAATAAAATGTATATATAAGCATTTGCTGCATGCAGTGGCTTGTGCCTGTAGACCCAGCTACTCAGGAAGCTGAGATGGGAAGATTGCATGAGCCCGGGAGGCTGAACTGTGATTGCACCACTACATTGCAGCCTGGATGACAGAGTGAGACCCTGTCAGAAAAAAAAAATCACTTATTAGGGAAATTGTGCTCACCCTACAAGCCTCTCTCCATTTTGTTGTCTAATAGCAATTTATAACTTTCTTAATAACATTAATCATAAATTATAATCATATATTATTTGGGTAAATAACTTAAGTACGTATTTTCTACTCAGGAAGCTGAGGCAATAGTCCCATCTCAGCCTCTGGAGTAGCTGGGAAAACAAGTGCATGCCACTGCATCCAGCAAATTTTTTATATTTTTATCTTTTTACAGAGACAAAGTCCCGTTGTGTTGTCCAGGCTGATCTTGAACTGCTGGGATCAAGTGATTATTTCACCTCAGCCTTCCAAAGACTATAGCTTCTGGAAACCAGGGTTAATGTATTTTTAAACTCATCATTTTATCCTAAGCACCTAATACCTAAAAGCCATCTTAAAAATACTTTTGAAAAATAAATTATTATGTGCACTTAGTCATAGAAAGAAAATATTGAAGTTATTAAGGGTCCAGGTGAGCTGACATATGTGAAACACCTTGGAAAGATTCTACCTCTGTATCAATTAAATCTGGCCCGGTGGGATGGCTCACACCTGTAATCCCAGCACTTTGGGAGGCCGAGTTAGGCAAATTGCCTGAGGTCAGGAGTTAGAACATGGTAAAACCCCACCACTACTAAAAATACAAAAATTAGCCAGGTGTGATGGTGGGCATCTGTAATCCCAGCTACTCAGGAGGCTGAGGCAGGAGAATCGCTTGAACCCAGTAGGTGGAGGTTACAGTGAGCTGAGATCACACGACTACAACCTCCACCTGGGTGACAGAGAAAGACTCCATCTCAAAAAAAGAAAAAAAAAAAGAAATTAAATCAAGTTTTGAATATTCCACTTAATGTAAATCAAGGAACAATCTTAATTCATCAACTATAAAAGAAGGTGTTGATAATAAAATGTACCTTACAATTTTGCCTGATGACTAAATGTTACAATATCTGTCACGCAAAAGGCACGTAATAAATATTTATTGAATGTATGAGCAAAAGAATGCATGAAAGCCTGTTAAAATAAATCTATAATGTAACTAAAATGGTGAGGAGAAGGAGTGTACTGATGGCATTAATAAAAAGTAATAGAAGAAGAAAGCAAAAAAATAAAATGAACTACAAAGAAAGACCACGTGGACAAAGACATGGAACTGATTTTTCTTTCTTATTTCTTTATTTGAGGCTGTGAGGCTTCAATAGCAGATTTCAGAATCCACAGATCTCAGCAAGTAGCTTGAGATATGTTATTTGAATGTTTCCCTTAACACTGCCATGAGACCCCCACTCCAAAACAAACAAACAAACAAACAAACAAAAACAAATAAAAGTCTCCAGATTTCCACTTAAAAATCTTCCTTGTATTAATAACTCATGGATGGTTGGCAGAATCTGTATTATTGACCAAGATCCACAGTTTGTTTGATGATGGATCACATGAGGAAATATCTGTTTGAGAAGTGTGTTTCTCAGAAGAAGACACACCACTGTACCACTTAAAAGGAGGGGGACCGGCAAAGAGGAATTTTTACAGCATAGGACAATTTGGTTTCTATGTAAAGATTGATTTTATGTTCACCAGACTTCCCAATGGAAAGCAAAGCTCATTCAAATATCTGAATTCTATGCCCTTTCCACACCTACTAACTGTTTAACTTCAGGCAAATTACATAGCAGCTCTCCACCTCTGTTGCACTGGTTCTAATTCTCCAGAAAAACAGAAACAATAAGCATTTAGAGATATATAAGAAGAAATTTATTATAGGAATTAGCTTACATGATCATGGAAGCCAAGAATTCCCAAGACCTACTGTACATCAGCTAGAGACCTAGGGATCATTTACCATCACATCTATTCCTCAGGTAGAAAAATAGGGTAATAATTCCTATTTTTCAGGATTGTTTTAAATACTATCTAAAATAATCTGGACAAGTAACTAAGGACAGTATCTATAATCACATATTAGATGCTCTGTAAATGCCAGCAAAGAAAATGAGAAGAAAAATTAAGATGAGGGAGATGGGGAGTATTTTTTTTACTCTTTCCTCCAGCAAACACTATATAAAATTACTTCTCAGAAACTAAATAACAATGAAGAGCACAGAACCCAGCCAGCTGCCAGTGAGAAATTGTAACCATATATGTGTTTATATATTCAATCTACATGGCAGGCCACGGGTGTCTATTGATTTCTCTGCTCTGAAATAAATGGTTTTGTTTAGCTCTGAAAAGTGAGCAATTTACTTGACACCAACCACTTGTTTAATAGTTTTGGAATAATCCATATTTCATTAAGATGATGACTTATCACGCCCAACTTTCTGCTGTCTTGCAAACTATTGATTTAAGGCAGTTTAGCACTTGTATAGCATCTAATAAATTGGTCCCAATCGGCAGTGCTGTGTTATATACTCATTCTTCATGCTGTAAACACTGGCTTCACATATTTTAGAACATGTCCATAGATTTGTTTTCTCGACAAGATCCTTCCCCTCCAAACCCTTCCACAGAAACATTCACTGCATTTTTTTTTATAATCCACATAAAACTTTTAGATAAGTAGAGGGCACTACAATCAATATTCATAGTGTGATTTATTGGAAGAGGGAGTATTTCACTAAATCCTCCCTGTAAATCCAGTGTGCAAAGTAGTTAGTACAGTAATCCATCTCCTGGATATTTTAAACAGGGAATTAATGAGCTTGGAAGGTCGAGTGGCTGTGAATCATCTGCCTGTGATGGAGGTAGTTAGAGACTTTATTAGCTCAGATGCTTCAAACTCAGCTCTGACTTCTGCCCCTTCCTCCCACCCTCCAGATCCAAGACAATTAATCTTCACTCAGGTGCTCCTTTTCTCTGAATATTTGCCCCTGACTCTTTTGGACATTCCAGTTCCCTTTTGTATGGATGCAATATCCTTCTGAAAGCCATCAAGGATACTTATTTAACTTTTTTTTTCCATTTATTTATTTTATGGCATTTTAGGTTTTGGGGTACATGTGAAGAACATGCAAGATTGTTGCATAGGTACACACGTGGCAGTGTGATTTGCTGCCTTCCTCCCCATCACCTACATCTGGCATCTCTCCCCTTGCCATCTCTCCCCAACTCCCCACCCCCCACCATCCCTCCCCTATTTCCCCCTAACTGATCCCAGTGTGTAGTGCTTCCCTCCCTGTGTCCATGAGTTCTCATTGTTCAACACCCGCCTATGAGTGAGAACATGTGGTGTTTGATCTTCTGCTCTTCTGTCAGCTTGCTGAGAATGATGGTTTCCAGGTTCAGTTCTAGTCCATTTTTAAGCTTTTGTTTTGTTTTGTTTTCTCCAGGGCCGGTTTTACACCCCAGATTCTTGTCTTCTTCAAGTATCTATTGATATGGTTTGGCTCTGTGTCCCCACCCAAATCTCCTGCAGAATTCTAATCCTCAATGTTGGTGGTCGGAGCCTGGTGAAAGGTAATTCAATCATGGAGTTTGGTTTTCCCCTTGCTATTCTAATGATAGTGAGTGCGTTCTCATGAGATGTGGTTGTTTAAAAGTGTGTAGCATTTCTCCCGTCACTCACTTTCTCCTGCTGCCATTTGAAGACGTGCTTGTTTCCCCTTTACATTTCTGCCATGATCATAAGTTTCCTGAGGACTCCCAGCCATGCTTCTTGTACAGCCTGCAGAACTCTGTATCAATTAAACCTTGTTTCTTCATAAATTACCCAGTGTCCAGTAATTTATGAAGAAACAAGGTTTAATTCTTTATAGCAATGTAAGAACAGACTAATACATCGATGTGATAATTTCTTTGGCACACAGGTAACTTACAAGACTTGTCTATTCATCTTTCTAGAATAGTTGCAATGTTGTAGATTTTTGTAGGAATTTAACAAAATTTAAAAAGTTTTAGATGATGTCATGAATGTAAAATTCAAACAAGATTTTAAAAATGATTTGGTAAATCCTATGTAGGGAAATATATATTACAAATGAATATATAGTTGACCATTTGGAAACAGAAATGGGAACTGTGGTTTCCAATGACCATAATTAGTTCAATGTAATTATGGTATAAGATGTAGAAATATCCATGATAAGAGATAAATGTAGAAAAAAATTGTTGCAAATTTGCACACTCACATATTTAATAACCATTTCTTGAGTGAATGAATGAACTAATTAATTTCTCAAACAAACAATATATCAATGGATAAACTATTTCTAGCCTTCCATTCATATGATTGTGTTCTTTGTAGACAAAGTGCTTTTTGGATTTTTTTTTTACTAATTAATAACTCTTTTTTATTCATATTATGGCATTTTAAAAAGAAGCCAGAACAATTTTCTAACCCCTCTAGGAGGTTTGTTCACCTTTCATATAGAATCAAAGTCTGTCATTGTTTCCTTTAAAGTATTTGATAGCTTTTATGTCCTTGAAGGTGACAATAATCAGATCAGAAATATTGCCACACTTACTTCCAACTCTTCCTACCTTATAGTTGATAAAAATGCACTGAGCCAACACATCAGCTGGTCTTTTCAATTTATTAATCCAAGAATCCATCTGTTCAAATTGAGGCTCTCACAACACTACTGTTAAGGCCAGATGGGCTAGTTGTCCTTACAGTGCAAAGCAATAGCATCCTCAAAGCCTAGCACAAGGACTTTATGCTTTTTGTATTAACAGATGGGGCGAGTGGCATTTCCTATGTGGGAGCTCTGCAATTTGAAATTTCTACATGAAGCTATTTAGCTATAAAACATAGTAGCAAAATAAAATACTTAGCATTTTTACTTTCTTTTATATTATTAATGTTTTATGGGACAGAAAGGTGCAAGCAAAGAAGTGCTAAGATTGAGAACCTTTATTTAGATAAACTCTTCAGAATAACATACAACTTAGGCCATTCTTGGGAACGCTGGAATATATCTATTGGGCTTATTGTTCCCAGTTGCAATATCAGTGGGATGTTTATGGAATAATGACAATTATGTCAAATCCAGTGCAAAGTCCTTGTGGTGGTAGTATGAAATTCAGTTTTGGGGAGGCTGCCCCAAAAATGTCTCCCTGGATGTCCATCTGATGGCATTTTCAGCTACAAGTTGAATTGGTTCTTGGGAGTATGAGGAAGTAAGAGGAGGAAATGTTACTGAAGGGGAGATATCAAGATGTTTCGATCCTAAATTCAGAAATTCAGTTCCTATTTTGCTAATATCTCAAGATTCTTGATCATTTAAGTGATTTATCTGACTACTGTCAGAGAGCTGGAAACATAGTTTTTATTTGAATTCTATTTTTGGTATTTTACTTGGGCTCTGACTTTTCAGTTCTCGGACCCTTTCGTATTTTGTTGTCACAAACCTAATATCAGTCTGGTGTTGATTTCTGGAACTTATAACCATGATAATCACCAAAAAGAAGTAAAATAATAATAATTATGAAATTATTACCCACAATGCTATTTATTCTATTATAAACCAATTCCACACAATGTTTTTATAGATTTTAGAGTATGTCTTGCACTTCCATTAAATTTCTTTCTAAATATGTTTTTCTTTTGTCTGCCATGTTTTCTTAATGTCATTTTTAGATAATTCTTTGTGAGCATATAGAAATCCAACTCGCTTTTTATGTTGACACTATATTCTACCACTTTGCTAAGCGTATTTGTTAGCTCTAATAGGTTTCTTTTCGTCTTGTTTTGTTTTCTTTGGTGGGAGAGAAGTAGATCCTTCTTAGACAATACCATCTGCAAATAATGGTAATTGTATTATTTCTTCCAACGCAAAGGAACATCTTTTATTCCTTTTTGTTTGTTTGTTTTTTCAATTTTTTATTTCTTTTTGCTAGACCTTCCAATACAATGTGAAGAGAAATGATGCGAATAAACATACATGTCTTACACCTGATCTTAGAAAAAAGACTTTTACCTTTCACTTTTAAGTATGATGTTTGTGGTGGAGTTTTTACACCTGTTCTTTTGTTCTTTTTCAGATTGAGAAACACTTTTAATTTTTTTTCTTTTTCTTTTTTATTTTATTTATTTATTTATTTATTTTTGAAACAGAGTCTCAGTCTGTCATCCAGGCTGAAGTGCAGTGGTGCAATCTCAGCTCACCACAGCCTCCACCTCCTGCATTCAAGTGATTCTCATGCCTCTAACTCTCAAGTAGATGGGATTATAGAGATGCACTAACATGCCCAGCTCATTTTTGTATTTTTAGTAGAGACTGGGCTTCATCGTGTTGGCCAGGCTGTTCTCAAACTCCTGACCTCAAGTGATTCACCTGCCTTGGCATCCCAAAGTGCTGGGATTACAGGTGTGAGCCACTGTACCCGGCAAAGAAGTCTTTTTCTATTCCGAGTTTATTAGGTATTTTTGCTATGAAAACATGTTGGACTTTGCCACTTGACCATTTAGTGTGTGTTGAAATAATCACATGAACTTTATTATTTATTTACCTATTGTTGTTTACATATGACATACATATCGTGATTTATTAAGCTGGTGCAAAAGTAATTGTGGTTTTCGCTGCAATTACCTTGAAAGCAACAACAAAAATTGATAACTTTTGCACCAACCTAGTAGTTGGTATATGGTGGTGTTTGCATTTTCTATGCTATCATAGACTTTCTGTCTACTGGTTCTATACATTACAGAAAGTGAGGTATTGTAGGCTCCAACTATAATTGTTGATTTGTCCATCTCTACATTTTATTCTGTCAGTTTCGTTTTATGCATTTTGGAGATCTGTTCTGAGGTACTTATATGTTTATAATTATTGTATCTTCTTGATTGATTGACACTTTATCAGTACATAATGTCTTTGTCACTCAATAATTTTTAAAGTCAATTTTGTCTGATAACATAGTTACTTCAGCTCTCTTTTGAGTACTATTTGCAATTAATTTTTTAATATTTTTCCTTTAACTCTATTTATATAATTGAATTTAAAGTGAGTCTCTTGTAGGCTATATATAGTTGGATTATATTTTATTTTTAATATAGTTTGCACATTGTTATTAAAGAGTTTGATTTATTTATAATTAATAGGATTACTGATAAGGCAGAAGTTAGTCCTGCAATATTGCTATTTATTTTCTATATGTGTTACGTCTTATTTGTTCTTTCATTCCTACATTGCTGAATATTTTTAAATTAAATAGGTATTTTCTTGTGGATCATATTAATTACACTTTTTCTATATTTCCTTAGATACTTTCTTGGTAGTTACTATGGCAATACAAATTAAAATCTTAAAATATAGCAGTCTGATTTAGATTAATACAAACTTAAGTTCAACAACATACAAAAAAGTTGCTTCTGTGTATTTTTTCCTAAACTTTATGCAGTCACTTTCGCAGATTGCATTTTTATGTATAGTTTGCCCATCAACCAAAATTAAGTATTATTACTTTATACAGTTGTCTTTTAAATTAGATTTTTTAAATACAAAGAAAAATGCATTTATAATGTCTTTAATTTACCTATGTAGTTAACTTTCCAGTGTTCTTTTTAAAATGTGATTTGAGTTACTGTCTAGTGATCTTTCTTTCCAGCCCTCAAGGTTCTCTTTAGCATTTGTTGAAGAACAGGCTTTAGAGTAACAAACTCTTACATTTTATCCGTTGATGTCTTTATTTCTCCTTCATTTTTTAAGGACAATTTTGTGCAATATAGAATTCTTTGATTCCCATATATTTTTCTTTCAGAAATTAGAATATGTCACATCACTGCATTTTGGCTTCCACAGTTTCTGATGAAAAATTTGTTGTTCATCTTATTGAGGGCCTTTTGTACATAAGGAGTTGCTTCTCTCTTACTGCTTTCTTGATTCTTTGTCTTTGTTTTCAACAATATCATAGCAATGTAATTCCATATGGCTCTCTTTCAATTTTTTTTTCCTACTTTCACTTTGTTCCGCTTTTTACACATGTAGATTGATGGTTTGTGTCTGATTTGAGAAATGTTGAGTCATTATTCTTTAAATATCATTTTTTCTCTTCCTTTCTCTCGTCCTTCTGGAACTTCAAATAGGTAAATGTAATTGTGCTTCATGGTGTTCCACAAGTCTTTTCAGCACTCTTTATTTTTTTCTTTCTTTATACTTTTGGTTCCTCAGAATGGATGACTTCAAATGACCTATTCAAGTTCGCTGATTGTTTTTTTCTGTTTGCTCAAATCTGCTGCTGTGCTCCTCTAGTGAATTTTCATATCAGTTGTACTTTTCAACTTCAGACTTTTTATTTGGCTAATTTTACAAATTCTCTTCCTTTATTGACATTCTCTATTTGTTGCAATATCACTCTCATACTTTCTCTTAATTCTTGAGGCATATTTTTTTGTTCATTCAGTATATTTAAAATAGCTGATGTAAAATCTTTGTCTAGACATTCTAACATTTGGGCTTGTTCAAGCATAAGCTTTTATAATTTTTTTTTTCCTATTTATGAACCATCCTTTCTATCTTTTTTCATCCCTTGCAATTTGGGGTTGAAAATTGGAATTTGAGTATTATAATTTGATAACACTGAAAATCATATTACATTTCCTTCTCGGGATCTGTTATTGTTATTGCTTATTACTGTTGTTCATTTTGTTTAGTTATGTTTTTGAAATAATTTGGTTAAGTCTATATTCTTTGTTGTGTGTGACCCTGGAATTTTCTGTTCCATTATTTTGGTGATCAATGTCTGATTGGAGAGAGATTTTCTTAAATGCCTGGTACTATAAATCTTCCAGTCTTTCCATGAGACTATGTTTGTTGTGAAGTGCCTTCCTCATTGACTGGGCAGTTTACAAGTTTGCCTTAGCTTTTACTTCCTGCTTCCAAAGACTGACAATATCAGCAGGAGGTGAGCGTAGAGGGTCTTTTTAGGTCTATTCTGAGCATGTGTGTGGCATTCTATATTCCTGGAATGTGTTAGAGGTTTTCAAACCTCTTAAGGATAGCTTATTCCCTAGACTTTTCTTCTAAGTTTTTCTTCACTAGGAGGTAACTTTGACATTAAGCTAATTTCAAGTTAGGTAAAATTATGATAATCCATTTGAGCCAGTCTATCAGGGAGCCACAAGCCAGGTAAAAACACATAATTAATTATAATTCTTTATGAATAAGATCCTATCATCTCTCTATCCTATAGGGAATACTGGATTGGGAACATGGGGCTAGAGTAAGTTAGAATGCCACAAGATTTATGGTTATGATCAAAAATGAGCCTTTTGTAATGCACAAGTGTTTCTTACTGGACTGTAGAGGATAGGTATTAGGGTAAGTTAAAATGCTGTGAAGTTCACCGTTATTACCAAAAATTAGCCTTTTGTAATGAACAGGTGTTTCTTTGGGTGGTTGCAAGCCTTTGGTTCATTTCTAGAATTCAGAAAAGCTGATTCTGACAGTTTTTCATTTGTTCATTGTCTTTGTGGAGGGGCAGAATTTGAAGTTTCTTATACTGTCATTTTCATTAACATCCAGTCTTCATTTCCTGGCAGGGAAAATAGTTATAAATGATAAGGAGAAAAATATATAAGAATATATATTTACTAAAACACTTGTATATTTATATTCAGAGCTATGCTGCAGATTGAAAGCAAAATTTTGCCTTCCTGTTTCTCTGAGGCAGCAGTGTCTAAGACCACAGCTGACCCTAAAGGACCTCTACAAATGACCTATTTTTTTTCAAACAATTTTTATTCTTCTTTTAATTAAGGAATTTTATTAAGTTGTTTTAAAGGTCTAGCATAATTTCATCCTTACAAAATTAATACAAACTCATTACAGATATTCTGCAAGATAAAATGGTTACAACATAGCAACCAGAGCTCTGGAAATCCCTCAGTGTAGCAATGCTCCAAAAGATGTATTTGCAATTTTTGTACACAAATAAACTTTCCATATCCACCTGCTACTGAGTGACATGATGTGATGTAGATGTTGTCAACTCACCCTTCTCTGCTAGTTTGTATTCACAAATATAAGTAGTAAATATTCAGTATGTATGAATTAAATGGTAGATGAATGAATGAATGAATGAATGAATGGTTATGGTCTCTGTTCAGAAGCTGATAAAAGCTTACAGTTTAATCACTGTCAACTGAAGTGTAATGGAAGCATCAGCATTTTAAAAAACATTATCAGTAACTAAAGTCTATACTATTTCCAGCTTTTTCTCAGTATTTGCTTATATGTTTCTTTTTTATTATTCCATCCAGATACCACATTACATATAGGTATCATCCTGCTTTAGACTCCTTTCGAGGTGGCCACTTATAAGACATTCCTTGTTTTTAATGAACTTGACAGATCTGAGGGGTATTAATAAGGCATTTTATAGGATGTCTCTCCCTTGGGATTTGTCTGTTGTGTTATCCTGATTACAATGGAAGATCACAAAGGTAAAACTATTCTCATCTCAGCATGTCAAGGGGACATACTCCCATGTGGTTTATTACTCTTTATGTTCACTGTGATCATCTGGTTCAGGTGGTGCTTGTTAGGGATCTCCCACGCAAAGTATTCTTTCTTTTTCTCCATTTCATACTCTAATATTTGGAAAGATGTCATTTTTTTGCCTCAGCTTAATGAATGAGGAGTTATGCTCCACATCCTTAAGGCAGTGAGTATATAGTTACATTATTTGAAATTCTCTTACATGACAGATTTGTTCCTTCTATCCATATTTTGCTAAACATTAGTTTCTAAGGATGCCTCCGACTCATATCCAGTAGCACAGGGATCATTTCAGCCTCCTCCTGTTTCTTGTCTGTAACCTCCCACGCCAAAAGTGACAGCTCGATCTCACCTCTTGCCATTGACTTACCATATTAATATTACCCAAAGTGTTTTCGTGTCTAATTTATTTTTAATAGCACATCTGGGTACCATCTAATATTATTATAATTAAACCACAATTTTACTATAATATAATAATTTATATAATTCACCAAAATACTAACAGTGTATATCACTGAATAAGAATATATATGTGTATGTGAAAATATAAATAAATATTTTAGTTGTATATATTAGATTTTTTGGATTTACAGGTAAATATATATTACTAAAGCACTTATGTATTCACTATTAAGATGATTCAGATACTTCTCTTGCCTTTCAAACCTAGTGATCTGCCTTATCAAGTGATTCTAAGACTTTAGTAGAAGAATTACTGGGATGGCATGGTAAACAGGTTTTTTGGGACTTACCCTTGAGTTTCTGGTTCAGTTCTTGAGAATTTTTATTTCTAACAAGTTTTCAGTTGATGTTGATGCTGACTTTCATGAAACCATAATTGGAGAATCATTTTAATATGTTAAAGTTCCAGCATCAGTACTTATTACTTATTTAAAGCTCCCTACACCATTGCAATTGATAGCTTGGCCTAATAGTCATGGGAAAAAAATTCTCAAACCCAAGTCCCCACAGTGATAACCAATATGAGCTAATTAGCTTTTATACGTTGGATGTAGCTGTCCCTTTATATAGCTTGCAATGTGTTTTGGGAAAGAGAACACTAAACATTAAGATCGATGATATTGACTCAGAATCTCATTATCAAAGCATTTAGCTTATTATCATTGTAGGGGACAAAAGGGCAATCCTTATAACTGAAGGGCTAATAGAACATTGTTGCCTATTGAGCACACACAGAGCCATCATTCGTTCTAGGAGTGAGGGATCGCTATTGAATCTAGTCAGAACACAACAGAGTAAACTGTAAATTTGTATACGAGTAAATTTATTCATTTAATATGTTTCTCCAACATGGCTGCCAGACCATAAATTAAAAATTAACCTGTATGACTCATTTTGGTGGCAACGTACCAAATTTCTTCAAAACCAGCCAAGATTACTAAATGTAATTGTGAAACAACAAGCTTTGAAAACATAAACTGTGAGAATGTAGGCCTTTGGCTCATTAATAATTCATGTTGTAATTGTTTACAAATTGACTGATATGTGCTAAGGAATAAAAATACTAATCCTGCCTGGGATTTCGCCAAAGTGTGAAATAATCATGGTGCTCTGGAACTGATGCTAATATGAACAACTGGAATCCATTTTATGTTTGTGAACTTTTATCTTTCTTTAAAAATCTACTTAAATTCCATTTTGATTTGTTAATTTGGCACATTTGGAAAATAATTTTAATTTTGTTTTTCTATGATAAATATATTTTATGAAAATGCTTTTGAGGTGATATAGGGTGGCGGCAAGAGAAGTGTAGCTACCAATTCTAAAAGGTTGAGGTTTAAAGACCCTGGCATACATAGATGATGCTATAACCCACTTTTGAAAGACAATGTTAAGATCATGTTTCCTGATGAGGCTTGCATCATTTATTTGCTGGTTAGTTACTATTATATGATTATTTATGAGTTATTGCATTATTGAATATACTATTGTTAGTATTTTGTGTCTGAAATTTTAGAAAGTACTATATTATATAATATTCAATAATCTTAAATTGCTATCCCTACATATATATGAGTGTACAAAATTAAAATTAATCAAGGGATAGAAAATTACTTAGCATCTGTTATGGGTTGAGTGGCATCTCCACAAAATTCATATTCTGAAGTCCTAACCACCCACTCAAGTATTTGATTTTACTTGAAAACTGGGTCATTGCAGATGTGAATTAGTTAAAATGAGGTCGTATTGATGGAGAATGGACCTTTATTTGTAGTATGACTGATGTCTTTCTCAAAGGGGGAATATTTGGACACAAGATGCATGCAGTCCATGTGAAGATAAAGACAGAGATTATGGTGAAGATTTTACAAGTTAAGGAATGTGAATGCTTTGTAGCAAATCACTAGCAGCTAGGAGAGAGGCCTGGGAGACATGCTTCCTTGCAACTCTCGGAAGGAACCAACCCTGCCAGCACCTTGATCTCAGCCTCTAGAGCTGTTAGACAATAAATTTCTGTTATTTATTTAACTTTTTTGTTGTTGTTGAGACAGGGTCTTGCTCTGTTGCCTAAGCTGGCGTGCTGTGGCAGGATCACCAATTGCTGCAACCTCCACCTCCTATATTCAAGCTATTCTGTGCCTCTGCCTTCCAAGTAGCTAGGACTATAGGCTCACGCCACCACACCCAGCTCATTTTTGTATTTTTTAGTAAAGATGGAATTTCACTATGTTGGCCAGGCTGGTCTCAAACTCCTGGCCTCAAGTGATCGGCCCACCTCCCAAGGTGCTGGGATTATGGGCATGAGCTACCACACCCTTCTGTTAAGACACTTGATGTGCTGTATTTTGTTAAGACAAACTAACAACAACAAATCACCAGCAGCTAGGAGAGAGGCCTGGGAGAGGTTATTTTTAAGTTGCATAGCTTTATTATTTTATAAGTTATATATACATAAATACAAATATAAGTATATATCATTTGTTCCTTTTGAATGTCAGATTTAATCTAAATAGTCTGGTAGCCTCATAAAATGAGGTGGGAAACTTTCCTTTTCTCGCCTATGGATTAATATTTTATTTTTGACCTAAATATTTTATTTTTCTTGAAGATTTGGAATAATTTTCTTGTAAATAGTTCTAAGGCTTTTTCCATATTTTGTTTTTATAAGTCTATCTCTAGATTTTCTGCCTATTGCCAAATCAATATTGAGAATTTATGTTTTGAAACACATCTTTTACATTTATTCTAGGCTAAATTACTCAGTGTTCTTATACATTTATTTAAACTTCTCAATATTTCTAGTGATTTATGTTCCTTACCATCAATATTGTTTTATTAGAATATCTCTTCTTGGAACACGATTTAAAAATTTTAATTGTTTACTTATGTTCCTTTTCTCTCACACTTCATGTTTTTCCCTCCTCCACCCTGCCTTTACAATAGTTCTGTTAAATAATGTAATGTAGCACCTATTTCAATAAGCAAAAATAAGAAACTATATACTTAAGTGTTGAAAATGAAGTCAAAAATCTTCTATTTTAACATATTAAAATTTTGTGTGTGAAAAATAGAAATATATTTAAAAATATAATATCCTTAAATTTGTCAAGGTCAAACTATAAATTTTAACAATAAAAATCAATTGCATACTGATTTTAACAAACAATTAGAAAACTAAAGTTAAAATATCACTTACAATAGCATTATAAAACATCGAATACCGAGGAATAAATTTAACAAACATTTGCAATATATATATATATTACAAGAACTACAAGTAGTTCTGAGAGAAATTAAGAAAGACCTAAATAAAGAATAGACATATCATTGTGAAAGACTCAATACTTTTAAGGTGTTGATTCTCTCAAAATTTATTTATAGATTCAATGTAATCCTAATTAGATGACATCTATCATTTTTTTTAAGTTTTGAGCTGATTCGAGTATGTATGTATAAATACAAAATACCTAGATAGCCAAAAACATATTCAAAAAGAGGCAATTTAGATGATGTATACTACCACATTTAAAGACTTTCTTCAGACAGTAAATTTCATATTGCCTATGACATAACTGTATAGCAGAGTATATATAGTATAACTATATACCAAAGAAGTCTGTCTGATTCTGTTATTGTTTGTGGTTCTGCTAAAATTTTTTTAGCTAATCATTTCTTCAGTAGTAATTATATTTAACAAGCTCTTCCTCATAGAGAGAAAAAGGACTTCTCTCTTTGTACTTCCCCTGCCGTCATTGGTCCTTATATTGTCTTCCAGAGTAACACAAAATAAGTCAGTCTTAAAATGAGGGAATGAGATGAGAGTTTCCAACATGTTATGCTTAATCTTAATTATTAATGTTATAGCCTTACTTGCAAGTTTCATTATCAAAGTAAGATGCAACTCCAGCTCAGTGGATGATCCTGTTCCAATTGTTTTTAATAAAATGACAGAAGGCAGAATTCAAACACACCAAAACACTAAAATAGCACCATCACATCCAACACACCGTAGACTAGTTACATTCCCTAGTCCAGCTTCCAGGGCTACAGAGAAAGAGATGCAGATCCGTTTTATCCCTCCTACACAAGGAAAGAGCCAACATTGATTATACTGTTCAGGGCTACTGACAAAATTAATATCATGATGCAGAACAAAGTTGAATTAGTGCCTTAGGGATTAATTAATGTTTGAGAAAAATTAATTCTGAAACAGCAGTTTCTTTGGTTTTCCTTTACAAGTTTTTCTTTCATTTGAATGTAACCTGAAATAATTATTTTAAATGGTATGTATTCTTCATTTTGTACTTAAAAAATTTTTTGACAGAAAATGTCAAATATGAAATTTGAGAAGATTCATTTAAAATACATAAGTTAAGAAACATAAAGCTTCCAAAGAAATGTCACTTTAATTCAATTGAATAATATCATCAGTAGTTGATATACTGTATTTTCTTGCTATCTTAGGAATAACTTTCAAAACTATATTGCACCATTTAGAAACAGGAAAAAAGTAATAAGCTAACTACCTTATTGTTAAACCTAAGGTTATTTCAGACTTTTGGAAGTGACCCCATGAGCATGGACCTGAAAAAATAAAACGAAATAAGATAAAATAAAGCACAAAAATATATTTTAAACTGTGTCACTTCTGGTAAAATGCAGTTACTTTGTTTGTACCCCTTGGATTCTCACATGATTTAAGAAATGTATAGCTTCCAAGGAAATGTCACTTTAATTCCACTGAATAATGTCATCAGTACTTGATATACTGTATTTTCTCTTTCAGGGAATTTTGCTATCTTAAGAATAACTTCCAAGACCCTATTGCATCATTTAGAAATAGAGAAAAAGTAATGAGCTAACTACCTTAGGGTTAAACCTAAGGTTATTTCAAACTTTTGAAAGTGGCGCCGTGAGTATGGATCTGAAAAAAATAAAATGAAATAAAATAAAGCACAAAATATATATCTAAAACTCTGTAACTTCTGGCAAAATGCAGCTACTTTGCTTGATCTCTTTGGGTTCTCCCTAAAAGTCTATTTTATTACAATTACAGAAAGTTTGATTATCTGGTCTTAGTAATCACTAATTATTTAATATTTATTTGTTGCTTACTTATTGTTCAGGCACTGTACCCTTAAGTACTAAGATGAAGAGATACAGACTTTGATTTTAAGCAATGCATTTGAAGGAAGGACATTACATGAGAGGAAGAAGATATAAGAGCAGAATTGAGGATAGCATGTGGCCATTGGTAAGACCATTTTTTTTAAAACAATTTTATAAAACAAATTACAAGAATTATGGGGATAAGAATGAAGGGCATTTGGAATAAGGTGGCATTACTATGTAGAACTAGAAGATAGCACAGTTTGATAATTCATGTTCATAATAGCCATGAGAAATCATCCACAAAAACATTTACTATTGTAATAAAATAATCATTTCTGATATTAACAATGCATTCTTAAATTATATGTGGAATATTGTGTGTTATTACAATAAGCAATTATTAAATTTTAAAATAATTTCCAACCATATGTTTATATGTAGATATGTTAGATAAAATTCTCAAAATGTATCATGAAATTTAGCTTGTAATAAATTATTAATAAAACTAAGATGAGGCACACTGTTTTACAGTCACAATTACTGAAATTATCTACTGAAATTATCTTTAAATATTTGATATAAATTATTTTTGTATAAATTATAAAAGTATAAATTATTTTAAACTTTTCCCCCTTTATGTTTTTATTTCTTTTAATTTTAACATATACACACATAGAAACACAGAAATATTACACGTAATTTGTCACACAAAAACACAAATTATGTGATTTATATACCACTCATGAATTAGCCACCTTCATTTCAAAATTGTTGTGTACATAAATTACATTCTTGTCTTTACCATAGCTACCAAAGACAAATTTTTTCACCACAGTGTATTACACCTTGCTTTTATTACTCCTGATTATATGACAATAATTTCCCTTGAATCCATATAGTAACCAGTACATTTTATTTTTTTATAATATCATAGAAGAATGCCGTATCATAATTAGTCATGTAATAATGATGTTTTGCATTGTTTATTTGCTATTTATAGGTAACACTGTGGTAAATATCCTAACACTTGTGTTTCATGTGTCTAGATTCCTCCCTTAGGTTAAATTGGAAGATAAAAGCTTTCAATATTTCTATGATTATGTTACACATATTTTATTTTATATTTTAAGTTTTCTTATCAAACTTACTGTACCAAGTATTAAAGTCTTATCAGCAATTTTTCTAGCGTCATTCATTTTTTCACTTATTCAGTACATTTATTTGACATTTCATTACACTCTCATTAATAGTACCACAGGATTTTTAACTAGATTACTTTTGGGTTGTAAAGTGTACATTGCTATAATTTTGCCTTTTTTTAATGCTGGCAAGTTTTGACTACTTTTTTCAAATATCATTTCAACTTTGTGCAAATATATTTGATAAATTCACTATCTCTCTGTCTCTGTTTATCTACCTATCTAATTGCTAGAAATAATTTTACATATATTGGTAGCAATATTTTAATTTTATTAACAGAAATTCTAAAAGTGTCTCAATTACAACTCAGGAAAAATATAAAGTTTTAAAAAGCCATCAAATGAGATAAAGTTGGTGAAATTATTTGCAAAATATAAAGCTAAGTCAATATATTGTTATTAACATTTATCTTCTGATGATCCTCATAAAATTAGCTGAATAAGGAATTTAGCTGTAATAAAAATAGAATCTTATAGCTTAGAGTGATTAAGTTATAGATCCAAGGACTTGAAGAATAATAATTAAACTAATGAATCTAATCCCAAAAGGACATTCATTAACTAATATCCTACTGGAACAAAAAAAGCGTTTGCAGTAGAATATAAAAGTAAGCCTTAAAAAGCATAGGGAATTAATATTAAATATATAGCAACTTTCTAATTATAAGAAAGAACAAACTGCCTTGAATTTTAAAAACCCATATTCCTGGATAGTTGGGTAACACAGGTGGTACTAGAAATTGACAATGTACATTTACTGAGAAGTATGTCTTGAGCAGTTATATTTCTAAGCTTCATATCTCAGTGTTTTAGTTTTTTCATTTTGTTTTGTTTTGTTTCTTTGAGGGGGAGTCTCCCTGTGTTGCCCAGGCTAGAGTGTAGTGTTGCCATCTAGGCTCACTGCAATCTCTTCCTCCCAAGTTCAAGCATTTCTTCTGCTTCAGCCTCCTGAGTAGCTGGGACTACAGGCACATGCCACCATACCCAGCTATTTTTTGTATTTTTAGTAGAGACAGGGTTTCACCATGTTGCCAAGGCTGGTCTTGAACTCCTGACTTCAAATGATCCACCTAACTTGGCCTTTCAAAGTTAATTCTCAGTTTTTGAAAATCATTCTCAAATCTGTAACATTCTCTCCTATCCAATAAATATGTCAGAATGAATTTAGCAGATTTTGGAATGTAAGCTTTTCCCACAGAGAATACTAACCAGACCCATAGTAGGCATTTTTATAAAATTTGCTACCTAGTTAATAATGCACTCTGAGCATGAAATTTGGCCATGCTTTATATTAAATAATTGAAACTCAGAAGACTGGAATTTCAACTACAATTTTGTCATGTGTGAGCTTACTTTATCACCAGTTCTCTTTAATTAATTTTAGTTTAGCAATAGCAGTAGAAGAGCTACTGGGTACTTGCTGTGTTCAGGACATTGTCTGGGCATTGATTAGGGTGAAGTATTAAGGATGTTACCCTGTAGATAAGCATTTTGAATAGTAATGTGGCGAGTATGAGGGTAACAGAAGAGTTTTTATTTTCACAACCCAAAGGAATTAAGAAAGCTTCCTGGAAAGGTGATTCTGATATGAATGTAAAAGATAAACTGGGAGTTAGATAACTAATAGTAGAAAGTAGAAGGATATCTAAATAGAGAGAAATATGTAAAATACAGAAATATAAAATCCAATTTTAGGTTTTTTTTGAGACAGAGTCTCACTCCTTTCTCCCAGGCTGGAATGCAGTGGTGTAATCTCGGCTCACTGCAGCCTTAACTTCCCAAGATGAGACTACAAGTGTGCACCACCATGTCTGACTGATTGTTTGTATTTTTAGTAAAGATGGGATATTGCTATGTTGCCCAGGCTAGTCTCAAACTCCTGGGCTCAAGCAATCCTGCTGCCTCAGCCTCCCAATGTGCCTGGGATTACCGGCGTGAGCCACAACCTGGCTGACATTAGATTTAATGCAGAAAATGGAAGGTCAGTTGTTGTAAGTGAAGTGTAGAGCAGAGAAGTTTGTCTGAAGATGATGAAGAGGAATTCAGGGGTCTGTTGAAAGTAGTTCAGGTTTTTTCCCCCACACATTAGGAAGACTTTGTAGAATTGTAGGCTGGAGAGTGGCATGCAAAATGGTTTATTAGATGGATTGCTCTGGTATTTTCACTTTTACAAAGACAAAAATGGAAGATATGAATAATACTTGAGATACTGGATCAGTAGTTTGTTAAAAACTTAAGACATCCTTAAGCTTGAGTAACATTAGTAGATATTGAAAAAACTGGAATATTCTGGAAAATATGTAGGAAGTAAACATAAGACTGTCATATCTTATGACTTCTATGAAGTGACAATTAGAAATGGAAAAGCATTCCCTGGTTTCCAGCCTGTGGCCTGAATGGACAGTGATGTCAACCCCAGGCAGGGAAACACTGAGGCGGGAATCCATGCAATGATTGGAAGAATAATATAGTAATCTGATTCAGATGTGTTAGGTTTTTAAAAGTCTAAAGAATATTCTAGTGGATATATTATCTTTAAAATTAGGATATCTATCTATCTATCTATATATACATATAATTGCATATATATCCTAATTGCATATATATATATATACATATATACATACACACATACATATAATGGCAACTGTCATTTTATTAGACATTGTGGTCAAATACCTTTCTAATTATTTTTCACCCACGCCATGTATTTTATCCTTGTGAAGCCCTCACACTGACTCTGGGCTAGGCCACGTGATTTTTTTTGGCCAGTGGGATCTACCAGACATCCCACAAGCAGAGGCTTGAAAAAAAATCAGTGTGTATATTTTTATTTGTATTCCTTGCCTCTACCATCACCATGAGAAGGACAAGCCTACAATAGTGGGATGCTTCCAGTAGGAGTCCCATGGGCGTGCCAAGCTGCCCCAAATGTCTCAGCCAAGGCCATCTCAGATCAACGAAAAGGCAGCTGATGTTAAGACATCTGGATGAACCCAGGCAAGATCAGCAAGCTATCTAGCTAACCACCTCAGAGCATTAGCAATAAACACTTATTTTTATATGCCACTGAGATTTTGTGGTTGTTTGCAGCACCACAAATGTTGTATTGTATTAAACGTTAATTATTATTATTATTTGCCTGATGGTTTTAGTTTTTACAGTTTACTGCTTGAAATTAAAAAAGGGTAACAGATTGGTGTGATTCTATAGAGCCTCAAGTCATACTATAGTAGAATGTGATAATCTGTGCTGTTTAAAATAAATCCCTACCTCCCTTTATTATTCAGCATTCCTGCAGAAAATAAATGACACATTTAAAAGAGGACAGTTTAAACAAAAGATAACAATATTTGAAAGAAATATAGGCAGGTTTAAAGGAACCAACAAGCAAAAGTGAGGCACATAAAATAGTAATAGCAGGAGCTGTTAGCACTCATGGACCTGAAGGTCAAAGAGGTGGAGATGTTGCAGAAATAGGGCCAATGGCCAATTGGAGCAACTGAGGTCTTGAGGTGAGCCAAACTGTGATCCCGATGGACCAAGAGGGTGAATTTCTGAATCCCTTATTCTCTGCTCTCAACGGGAAGATACTGTGTAGAATTTGGTTAGGGCATAGGAGGCAAATATTAAATGAGGGAAGGTGGCTGATAAAAAACTTCTAGCAAAGTCCACAACTTCTTTTCTGTATCTACTTTTGCCTTTTGTCTACATGAAAAATCTGAAGCCCAAACACAAGCCCTGCATTTGATTATAGAATGATATTAATTCTGTAACATCATCACCTAAACATGTTAGTCCTTACCAGTGCTCTTCATAAAAGATAGCAATCAAAACTAAGGATAAAAGAAATAATTGACATACAATATGCAGCTTTTAGAGTCCTTGAGTCCTGTTTCTATAACAATCAGTACTTTTTTGTTTTCAACTAGTGTGTTTAAAGTAATTAGATATCAATAATATCAGCAATCAGTTATAGAACATTTACAATTTTGCATATGATAATATGGAAAAGAAGAAATATTTCTATTTTATCAAATTTCTAGTTTGAATAGTGCATCCCAGGCCCACAGGTATTAAGAGATGCTCTCAGTGGTGTGGCTAAGTAATATTATCTATCTATCTATCTACCCACACATATATACATGCAAACACAAATGCATCTTGTGTGTGTATGTGTGTATATGTATTTTCTGTGTGTGTATATATATATATTTATATATATATAGTTCTTGTATGTGTGATGTGTCTTTGTGTGTGTATGTGTGTGTATGCAAGAAATCTACAAAAACTAGATATACAGAAATATACTTACAGGTCAAAATGTTTTTATTTATCTCTATGTATTAGTTAACTATAAAGACAATTATATTATTGATCTGTTTGAATAATTTTTAAATAAAAATTTTACTGCCTTCCCAGTTTTAGCTTGTCTTGAAGACTTTGTAAAAAATGAATCTTCCTGTTTTACATAATAATAAAACTTAAAAGTTAGGATGGCTTTTATCTTCAAAACCTTTTTAAAATGGCTACAAATATTGCTTTAGCATTAATTTAATCTGTGAAAGTGCCCACTAGAGAACACCCATTATTTCTGATTTATGTCAATTTTATTAGCTTCAGTTACAAGAACACACATATAACAATCTTTTAAACCAGGCTTTCTAACCCTGTAAACTGTAAGTACTATCTCAATTTATCTGTTGGTATAAACTTGATATCTACTCTACTCTGGAAGTCTTAATTTAATAAGCCATAAGAAACCACAGGCAATGAGAAAGTGTTTCATGAGCAAGAGTCCATCAGATCACTGGACTTGTTGAGAGAGCTGTGTCTATAAGCAATATAGATTTTTCACTGAGGGGACTGAACCATTTTCAGTTAGACACTAGTATATCAGCCAAATAGAAATATTCATATAACATGCCAATTTTTTTCCTGACTACTCTTTTATTTTGCTTTCCTCAACAACAAACAATAACACATTAGGACTTGAAGCAATAATTCTTAGCAGAGGTCCTTCTTTGCCTATAAACTCTCCTGTAGGTCTTCTTGCAAAGGGATATGAAGATTTCAAGTTCAGACTTCACACTGCCTATGTCCAAATGTGGGATACTGAATTAATATTGATGCAATATGAGCTCGGCTCAGTAATCTCTCTGTGCCTCAGTGTTCTCATTTAAAAGGATGACTAGTAACCTTGCTTTACACTTAATATTACTGAAACGAAGAAAGAATTTACCCAGCACTTAGAAATTCCTAAGCTCTCTATCAATGTTTGCTCTTAATAATAATTATTAGAATTATTAAAGCTATTTGTGTGTTATCTTTCTTTTTTCCTTTTTTTTTTTCTTTTTTGAGACAAAGTCTCACTCTGTTGCCTAGGCTGGAGTGCACTGGGGCGATCTCAGCTCACTGCAACCCCCACTTCTTGTGTTCAGGCAATTCTCTTGCCTCAGCCTATCAAGTAGCTGGGATTACAGGTGCCTGCCACCATTCCTGGATAATTTTTGTATTTTACAGTAGGGATGGAGTTTCACCATGTTGGCCAGGTTGGTCTCAAACTCCTGACCTCAAGTGATCCACCCACCTTGGACACCCAAAGTGCTGGGATTACAGGCATGAGCCACCACACCCAGCCAAGCGTTACCTTTCTAAACATAAACCTGATGTTTAATGACAATTCAATAAATATAGAATAAAGGAATGAAAGATTAAAGAAAAAGGACAGACACAGCCTGTATTTAAAGCCCTCTGCTATCTCTCTGTTGTCTACCAAATAACATCCATATTCTAACTAGCAAGGGCAGTCTGGAATGGGCTCCACGTCCACATCTCTGACCCTTTCTGCTGCCCTCTACCAGGCACACCTTACGCTTGGCCTAGGGAGCCTGTCCAGTGCTGTTCTAGTTTGGGCTCCTTTTGTGTTTTCCTCCTTCACACTGCAAACTGCTTCTCATCATTTTAGAATCAGCACAGTTATGGCCCCACTGTAACAGTCTTTCCTCATTTATCTGGCGACGGTGTTTATTTCCTCCTCGAGGCCTGAGAGATGGCCACCTATACTGTTGTGATATCCCATATTGTCTGCCTGATATGGTTTCCCAATCAACCCAACTGTTCTTGGCAATGACTATTTCGAACTTTTCGATCCTGTTACCCTTCAACCACCATACTCCATCATGTTCTTATATTTTTACCAGGCAATCTTGACACATCCCTCATAGGCAAAATAGTCTCCAACGGGAAAGAACTTTTGTCTTTTCTCCACCAAACCTGTAACTTAGAGACATTTCTTCTATCCCCTCAATCTCGCTAACCTTTCTCTCAGATCCTATTACATGCTAAGTGAATGTTTCAGAATGCTGTATCTTTTGATTCCAGTACTCAAAGCCCATAATTTTTTTTTTAATTTTACTTAAAGTAAATGTGTCTCTGATCATGGTAGTAACGTTACATCAGGGCAAGATATATTTTCTTTAGCTGACTCTAGCCTGGTCAGTACCACTGGTGGAAGAGGGTGACATCTAACAGCAGTCAGAATGGGTTTGAGAGAACAAAGAAAAAATAATACAATACATAAGTGTGTTGGTACATATTTGGAAACTAAGCTTGCCTGCTGTCGTTTTATTACTCTTTTTTTTTTTTTTTTTGATATAGAGTCTCGCTCTGTCACCCCATCCAGCTGAAGTGCAGTGGTGTGATCTTGGTTCACTGCAGCCTCTGCCTCCCAGGTTCAAGCGATCCTCCTGCCTCAGTCTCCTGAGTAGCTGGGACTACAGGTGCATGCCACCATGCCCGTCTATTTTTGTGTGTGTGTGTGCATTTTTAGTAGAGATGGGGTTTCACCATGTTAGCCAGGATGGTTTCCATCTCCTGAATTCATGATTCACCTGCCTTGGGCCCCTAAAGTGCTAGGATTACAGTTGTGAGCCACCGTGCCAGGCCACCTGCCACATTGTTTATTGGTCAAGTGTGAGGTACCATTTGAAAACAAACATAAATTTGAGTGACTTACTGTGTCACATCTCTTTTTGTTACTTGTCAGCAGTGAAAATTTTTGCACACATTATCCATTTAAACCTTATGAGAAGCCTATGAGTTAGCCTATAATTCATCTCAATCGTACAGATTTTATAAAACGAGGCTCACGGAAATAAAACGTCTACTGTATGGAGAAGCCTGGTCTTGAATCCATGGACACTGAACCCAGGGTAAAATTCCTTGAATACCAAATTGTTATTTGATGCTGTAAAACTTTAACTGTGTCAAAAAGACTTAGACATAGGGCATGTGTTTGTTAATGGAACCCTTTTAAGCCAGGTTAAGTAAATAGAGATGATATAGCAAGGATATAGGTGGATCTCATTAAAACCCAGGGCAGGAAGTGCTTCAAAGCTTCAGGAAGGGTTTGAACTGGGGACTGAAATGTCAACAGGAAGCAATCAGCTCCTCTCGGCATCCCTGTCTCTGCCTCTGAATCTATGTCGTGCTCTCTTTTCCTGAGGTAGCCTAGATTCTAAACATTTCCCCAAAGATTCCAATCCCCTGGTTATTTAATTAAACACAAGCCTAAGAATTGGTATAAAAGCATTCGTATAATTAAGGTCAGGGACCATAAACTGACATTATCCTGGCTATCGGATGGCCCCAGTCTAATGGCGCTCATAAAAGCAGGGGATTTCTTTCTGGATCTAATAGGAGAGACTCAGGTGCAGGAGAAAACAAAGAACAGAAGAGGCAGAAGGGGAAGTGAAAAATATATGAATTATGAGAAACATTCGACCCACCATTGCTGACTTTGAAGATGAAGGAAAAAAGCCACATTTGAAGGAATGTAAGTAGCCTTTAAAAGCTGAGAGGCATCCCTGGTTGACAGCTAGCGAGCCAACAGGGACTTCACTCCTGCAATCGCATGGAATTGAATTCTGCCAACCACCTGAATGAGCTTGGACACAGATGCTTCCCAGAGCCTCCAGAAAGGAGTGCAGGCCTGCCAGCACCTGGACGTTAGCCCGGTAAGACCCACGTCAGCCTCCTGACCTACAGCACTGGGAATTGTAATTGTGTGCTTTTCTAAACCACCTAATTTGTGATAATTTGCAACAGCAGCAATAGAAAACTAACACATTTGTATCGTTTTAACTATACATCTCCCATATTTGTGCACTATATATTTTTTCTCTAAATGCAGGCTCACTCGACTTCTTTATTGTGTATTCCATTCTGGCAGTCTCTGACTTTGCCTGCAGTCCTGAGTCACATGAGCTTTTTCATCTAGTATAGAACCCATGATTAATTAAACCCATCTCCATATTTCACTTCCAAATTTGTAAGTGAGAGAAAATCAAATTTTGCCAACCCAATCACTGAGTTAAATTCCCCTGGTCAAGACACTAAATTCCATCCAGCCACATGGAAAGGAGTCATGGAGGATGCTGACTGCTTATTCCAGGACTTGAAAGGTCAGGTTCTTGAAGAGGGCCAATACCAAGAGGATAAGATGTCAGGGAGGGAACGAAGCCCTTCTCTAGTAGAGATATTTAGGAGACATAAATTACACGGGATAAATCCAAACTGATGAAAATGTAGAACAGATTAAGGTGCTGAGAGCAGGACATCAGGGAAGGAGTAGGACTGTAATTTTTTTTCCAAATAACAGTTCGGGTTACATCTATTTTCTAAATCCAGGGAGGGCTAAAATCAACACCAGGCTCTCACTAATGCGTATCTATGGGTTAATTATAAGTCTTTTGTGTAACTATGTATGTGAGCTTGTGCTAAATATATACAAGTATGTATTGATCATTTAATTTTGCTGTTCATCAATTTTTCCCCATTTTTTTTCAACCCTGTAGGCTCAGCAAAATAAAATGGCAAGAGGCACAATTAAAAGCACAAGCAGCTGAGATTAAGTTCTGCAAAGATTAGTTCTGGCGCAGGTTTTATTTAATATTGTAGAATAGTGACCTGGGGAAATAAACATGCATCAATTTGAGGAACTATTGACAAAACAAGAATAGAAATGCAACAAAATTCAAAATGCAAAAGTGGATCTGGAAAATTGAGTGCTTAAGCGTTCTGTGAAACTCAAGTAAACTCTGGCTTCATAAATCCAAATGTCCACCTCTGTTATATAAAACTTCTCCTTCAGTGCAGTTAGGGAGCTTGGCATGAGGTCATTATGACTTGTGCTGGATAGGCAGACACTAAGCAGACATATATGAATCCAATTTTTTATTTTTTCACTATTCGCCATCTATTGAAAATAATTCCACATTTTGAAGCCCACTTTCTGTGAACTCTTTCTCGGCATTCCCGGCCATATTCCTCTTAGAAGGGTGCATGTTTTACTGAAGAAAAGCACCCAAGAATGAGAGTATTTAAACTGAAAAACAGTTTGATAACTTTCCATCAATGCACTCACCATCAAATATAAGCATCAATGTAACCACGAAAGACATAAAAATATTATAGTACCTAATTTTTTAAATTCAATTAACTCAACAAATAGTTGCTTGTTATTGATTATGTGTCAAGGGCTGTTCTGAATGTTGGTGATACATGAGTGTGTAACTAAAATTAAGTTTTTGTCCTCATGGAACCTTAAACTGTTAGAGGAAGAAACTGAAGTCCAGACAGCAGCTTGTCTAAAGCTACATGTTTTATTGAGATGGGGCTAGAGATTCGAGCTTCTGTCTCCATATTCCTACTTCAACTGTATTTGAAAGCAAATGGAATATACAACATAAATAACAACATAAAATGGAGCTCTTATTGCATTGCTCTAAGGTACTACTTCTCTGTCATTTTTTTTTCAGGAAAGAATTTGGTCACCTCAAAATAGTTTTTACCACTTTTAATAATATGGAAATTAAATTGAATTGAATTGTAAATAAAGAGCAAGGAGTTACTATTTTTAACTTAAAAAATAACACTAGGTCAATAGATTTAACTATATGTGAGCTTGAGACCCATAAGGACAAATACCTATTGAACAACTGCACCTGGAAATGACAGTTAATCCTTTCAAAACTCAACTCATTACCTCCCTGAACAGAGGTGACTCTCATGTTTAGTATTTTGGTGAATAGCACCCTTCTCTTTCAAGCAGTGCCAGTCAAGAACCATGAGAAACATCCTAGATGCCTCCATCTCTTTGATCATTCTCCCTCAAGCCCTGCCACACTGGCCCATGCAATGAATGAACTTCTAAGTTAATTTCATTTTATCTCCTGTGATGGATTATGATTTTGTTCTCAAACATTCCCTGCCCTTAAAGGATTACTTATCTCCATTTCTAGTGGGCTGGCCGTAAGAGTTGCTTTATTCAAAAGTGTGTGAAGGGGTATGATATAGGTTCTATCTGTGCAAAAGCCTTAGTATCATTGAACATTGGGATCATTCCCTTTCCTTTCCTCTGTGCTATAATAATAGATGTCCTGCATAGGGTTGTTCCTTCAGTTTGTCAAAGCATAAGAGACATGAGCCAAATCCCAACTACCTAGAGAAACCAATATGAGTGAGAAATAAACCATTTTTGTAAGCTACTGAAAATTAGAGTGGTTTGTTGCAAAATTATCTCCTAGAAGCAAATAACTATAATACCTCCTAAACTTTCTTGTAACTGACATATTCCGTCTAGTCTCACTGTCACAGGCTTCGCTCAGTCTGTCATCATTTCTTCCTGGAACTCTGGAATATCATGAAGACTATTTACTTTCCTACCTCCATTCACCTCCCATTTGCAATCAGTTCTCAATATGGAAAAAAAGATGCTGTTTCTAATTATAAATATTTTTATTTGAAGTTATTTAGGATTTCCCAATCATTGTTATGACAAATTCTATCTGGTTTGCATTCAACAGATATGTCTTCATAATCTCCTATGTAATTATTTTGCCATCCTGATCACTGGATATTTTAATGTTGAGAGTCTACAATGCAGCCACATTGAAGAGTTTAAAGTTATGCAAAGACAGCTTAGACATTCATATATCTTCACATATGTCAATTTATTTTTTCTGAAACATCTTTTATATCTTCAACCACATAGTAAATTCTAATTCATCCCTTAAGAACAATCTCAACAACACTTGTCTTTCCTTACGTGTTCCCTTCTCTGTTCCAATAGTACTCTGTGTATATGTGTGTTATCACATAATTACACTTTGTACTGAGTGCTGATTTTATTTTCCATTTTCTCCTCTGAATAATGAGAAATCTGAGGAAAGGCTCATGTCTTACTAATTTGCACATTCCAAATGGCAAGCATAGTTCCAAGAACTATGCTTGCCATTTGGAATGTGCAAATTAGATATTAAATGCTTGATAAAATGAATTTATTAAATTATGAATATATACCACTTTCAAGCACTTAAGGACTTATCTATATTATGTATATGTCTAAAATCAATGAAACCACAAAATTTAGTGTTTGGGGGTTTATGCCAATATTTAGATATTTAACAAAATCTGTATTTTTTTAACAGAAATAATTAGTTGGTTTATCTGTGTTAAGTGCTATTAAATGTGTTTTCTCTCCTCTTGAGCAGGGCTTCACTGCCACCCTTGCCCCATAACTGTAAGCTGGAAGGGTTTTTGTTTTAGTGTTGGTTTTCCAGATGCATTGCTCATCCTCCTGGAGGGCCTTGGAAAGATTTGCATGCCACCACTGACTTGCCTCTTCACCAGGCATCTTGATCCTATTGGATAAGTGTAATGAAAATAAATATTCCAGCCTCACTGAAATAAATATTCCCATAACAGTGTGGTACCATGTGTCACCTGCAAACTAGCCAAAACAAAAATCAATGTTTGTAATGAGCAAAGGTTGAAATGAATGCCTTCATGCACTGCTGGTAGACATATAAAATATCAAATCCTTTATATCCTGCAATTTCACAATATTCATCAGCAGCATCAAAATAAACTTATTTTCATCTATATTAAGGAATCTTTCTTTAAAAAAGTCAAGTATGATTTTGATGTCTCCAAATGTTCTGAAAATGGTCACTTAATTATCCCTCTGTACTTATTAATGAAGATATTTATTTATCATGGTAGTAGTAATTTTAAAAATATTGAAGATATTACATTTCTCCACTTTAGAAATTAGTTCAATAAATGACAGTATGGCCCAAGATTGAGGGTTATGCATCATTTTCATGGTTTGTCAAAGAACGTTTAATGCTATGTTAACGCACTCTTGATAATAATGTTAAGTAAAAATGTAAGACATGCAGCCTTATAGAAAATGCAGTCCCAATTATATAAATATCCCCTAAAATAAAGGTATTTTGAGAACCTGGTATATATGCCAGGCATTATGTTAGGAATCAGAGATATAGAACTAAAAAACAGAGTTGGAGACAAAAAACAAAAATCCCACACCCTTAAAGAGAATGCACTGGAAAGTAAGAGTGACTTTCTATGAATACAGGTTCACCATTGCTGTCTAGTTTGCCTTCCTAATATGTTTATTTGCCAAATTTCCACCAGAAACGTGTAGTACTTTTATCATGATTCATTAAGTAGAAAAATTATCACAATTATCCATTTCTATCAGTCAGGTCTAATTGAGCCAAAGAAACACGTGGAATCATAATTTGTGACTAGTTTATCCTGAAAACCTCAACAGGCAGCAATGTAATATACAATCAGATTAATTACACTGTGGTTCTCACCCCCACTGTGAACATTATTTAATGCTTCTGTGGACACAGTCCAATAGGAATCCCTTTCCCAGGAAAAATTACAGAGTGAAGAAGAGACGTGCATGCTAACCCTTGTAATGTACCTTCTACTAGTATTTTCATCTTTGATTTAAAAATATTCTCGAAACAAATTTTGGAAATAGGTGTTGTCTTCACTGAACAGGTACAGAAAAGGAGATGCAGAGAGTTAAGTTGCTTCCATTGGTCACACATTGTGGGAAACCAGATTTTCCTAATACCAGAATGTATTCTTTCAACTGCAGTGCATCATTCTTTCTTTGTTTCTTTGCTTCCCTCCTTCCCTCCATTCTTCCCTGCTTTCCTTTCTTCTTCCTTCTTTTCTCCCTTCCTTCCTTTTCCTCACTGTGTGCTAGGCCCTTTTTTTCACTAGGCACATAATAAAGTTCTCAAGTATTCTGTGAGGCATTGCCCCCACTTGTAGATTTCTAGAAACAAATAAATCCCTTGGAAGAAGTGTTGGAAAAAATAAGAAATAAAATGTGTAACTAAAGGAATGAGGAAAACCATATATTTCTGCAGCCTAAAAACACTGAAACATTTCCAATACGAACTAAAACCAGGTTCATATTAGAAAGAAAAGGTAATACATGGGTGACTTTGGGGATACAGATGGAAGAGAAGCCAGCCAAATAAACATTTCTGATTCCTTTATTTGTATATGTTAAAATATAATGACCAAGTTTGACAAGCTATATAAACTCTCTGAGTTACAGTGTTCTTACCTTTAAAATATCTACCCATAGGTTTGTGCAAAGATCAATAAAGATTACTCACTTCAGGTACACAACATCATATCTAGCAAACTCAATAAGTGAAGCCTTCCTTATTCTCAGATATTACTTGCCAGCCATTAAATGCAGTCCCTGAATTAAATGTTTATACTCTTATGAAACAGATTACTATATAATTAAGTTATTACAGGACAGCACCATTGACCTTTACTCATTCATTCTACAAATACACAGAACTTGCTCTGAGTCATGCATTATTTTAGGTGCTGGAAGTACAGTGTTGAGCAAAATAGCTAAAACAAGAACTGCAGATGAATAGTGGTTAAGAAAACACTGCTAAGGCAATGCTTCATTCTGCCTACAAGTGGAATGTAAAGAAAGATTCAGAGAAAGTGACATTTAGGAGACTGAAGAACTGGGGAGGCAATGCCTTTGCTGCAGGCTTCCTTGCCTGAAGCTAAGTGCTGGCTTCCTCCCTTGGGGTTTAACATAGTATTCAAAAGCAAAGGACCATTTGGAGACCTTCAAATCACCTCTCACCATGATCCCAAGTAGCTTAAGAGTTGACAATTTCATGGAAATCTGTTCTCATTATGGTATGATTTTCCTATCTGCAGTTGCCATTGGTTGGCTTTTCCATTCAGGTTTTAACTTGCCCGTCTTTGCCCAAGGGCAGAAGCTCCAGCTAGTGGGTGGAATTAGAAAGGGACTTTTTTTTTTTTCTCACAAATTAAGAACCTATCAGGAACACTCAAAAATGGAATGGGTGATCCTGAAAAGCAGGGAGGTCTGGTCCCAAATATATTCCCCTGAGAAAGAGCAATGATATGCCATTGACACTATGCCAACTAGAACGGGACCTCCCTCTGTGCTTCGTATTACTCATCAGTAACATGGAGACCAAAGAGCAACTACATCACAGGGTTATTGTAAAGATGACACATAAATAATGACTCGCACATTAAAACCCCTCAATAAACATTTAACTCATAATGGTAACAGTAATTAGAAGTATTAGTGGTAGCAATGCCACATCGTGACGATTAGCAGTAGTATTATTAATATCATAGTTCTTCTCAAAACACTGGATTAAGGTTTTAATTATTCCTTTGCAATTTGTCGTTCTCATTTTTCTTTTCCCCATTACTTTCCTTCTAATAAATACCAAATCAGTGTTTCCTACATAATGGCACAGTTTGGGGCACTTTGGATAATATATAGTTAGATCAGAGAATAATCGTGTGCTTAAGATGTTGTAGGATTTTCTCCTTAGTTCAACCAAAAGCTGGGATCTTGTCACATGGCCATGAGAGATTAGGCTTGCAGACACTGAAGGGTGAGAAAAAATGGAATTTGTTGGGCAAAAAGGAGAAAAGGGAAACAGGGACTCTCAGCAAAGCAAGAGTCCTGTTAGCCAGTTTCCCTCCTCACGGGTTGAATCCCAGCTTCCACCCCAAAACAATAGAGGTCAGGCTCCCCCCAACTGCGAAGGGTCATGGACCCCTTTATACTTGGCTGTTTCAAACAGATTTGATCTTGGATGTCTGTGGACAAACTCTAGAACTGGGGAGTCAGTTAGAAAGCCATCACTCACATCAGTCTTTCTATATTTGAAATAGCTAGAATTAAATAACATTAAAACTCAGTCTTTTGTTCATAGGAGCTACCTGTAGTCAGTGGCTGGTGCACACTTAACTAGCCACTAGTTGGATAGTGCAGACGTAAAACATTTACATGATGGCAGAAAGCTCCATTGAACAGTGTTGTACTAGAAGAGCTTGGATATGCACAAACATCACAATGAAAAACCAACAATCAGAAGGATTTGGGTACCTTCCCTCTTTGGTCACCCTGCCGCCTTACTTTACTACCTCAGACACACCATGTTCCTTTCGCCACAGGGTCTTTTCCGCTTCTGACAGTTCCTAAAATTCACCTACTGCCAGCTGAGCACAGTGGCTCACGCCTGTAATCCCAGCACTTTGGGAGGCAAAGGCAGGTGGATTATCTGAGGTCAAGAGTTCGAGACCAGCTTGACCAACATGGCAAAACCCTGTCTATACTAAAAATACAAACATTAGCCTGTTGTGGTACTGTGCGCCTATAATCCCAGCTACCCAGGAGGCTGAGGCTATAGAATGGCTGGAATTCAGAGGGAAGAGGCTGCGGTGAGCTGAGATTGCACCACCACCCTCCAGCACTCCAGCCTGGGTGACAGAGCAAGATGCTGTGCAAAACAAACAAACAAAAAAAACAAAAAAAAAAACTCTACCCTACTGCCCTCAGTGCACACCTCATACCCATAATCTCTCTCTAAACACACACAAGCTTATATCTTTATCTGCCAGTCATTCTCTCTTGTTTCAGACTTTAGCTCAACGATGGTTTCCTCCGTTAACCTCCCCCACTCCGGCTTACTCACTTGCCATTTCTCCCTTTTATATACCCACATCCCATTATCACCTCTTCTTTGCAACACATGATATGAGTGCGACTTCACATCTATTTATGGAATTTCTTTATTAAAATTTGACCCTCCTAATATACTGAAATCTTCATGAAAGCAAATATTATGCATGATTTTGCTCACCTTTTCATTTCCGTACCTGACATAGTGCCTGGCCCATAGTAGGATCACAATAAATATTTAGTAAATGAATAAACAAACCAGAGTTGGAGAGATCACTTCTTCCAGTGGACCTCCGCAGGCCTCAGGGAGAAACAGATGCTTTAGCTACACTGTGGTAAATTTACGTTCTAATAGCTTATCAAGAAAGGCATGGCTCTTGTTAGGCAGAGGGACGAGAGAATTTCTAGGTACTGAAATATGGTTGGATGGGATAACCACTGACCCATAGCAGGGAGAAAAGACCGGCAGGTTTTCCTTTCCAAAGGCTGTATTATTTATACAACAACAATGGTGAATTGCATCGCCTCAACACAACTTAGAAATACAGGAGGAGTGCTTTCATTATAGACGTATTGAAAGTAGAGTCAGCTTTCTATTTAAAGCTTCCTGCTCCAGGCGCATCGCTCTTCACTTGTTCTCTGCTATACATTTTCTGCTAATAGTCAACAAACACCCACCATCTTTCTTACTCTGTTTCACTCTGTAAATGTTGAGATAATAAATGGCCAAGGCTTGGTGAGCAGTTAACCCGGCATCAGACACTAAATGCTTTGTCTGTGTCACATCCCATCTAATCCTAAAAGCAACCCTATGCAAGAGCTACTATTATTTTAAGTGAGATTTAAAGATAAGAACTTGACGAATGAATAAGTTTGTTTACCCAATGTGACACAGCTCTTCTTTCCTAACGGGATGCCCCAGCCAATGGTAAAGAGGACTACTAGCTGACCTAGACAATTGCAGTCTTAGATTGATTATTGTAATGCTATATGATAACAATGGCAAGGTATTCTAGCTGCTGGGAGGAAACATGGTGAAGGCAGCTTGCTGAAAAGACCTTGAAGAATGAGGATAAGCGTTATGCTGTGCTGAGAGAGCTGGGTTTTTATTTTACTGCAATTACCGCCCCACCTAAAAACACATATCTGACATGGTGCTATAACTTTTTTACTCCTTCTTTTTTTCCGCACATTCAGGTTAAATTATTATAGAAAAATGGTGGCTGGGTGTGGTGGCTCACACCTGTAATCTCAGCATTTTGGGAGGCCAAGGTGGGTAGGTCACGTGAGGTCAGGAGATCAAGAAGACCAGCCTGGACAACATGGCAAAAACCCCGTTTCTACTAAAAATACAAAAATTAGCTGGGCACGGTGGCTGCCTTCCTGTAATCCCAGCTACTCAGGAGGCTGAGGCAGGGGCATCGCTGGAACCTAAGAGGTGGAGGTTGCAATGAGTCAAGATCACACTATTGCACTCCAGCCTGGAAGACAAGAGCAAAACTCTGAGAAAAAAAAAAAAAGAAAGAAGAAAGAAAAGAAGGAAGGAAGGAAAGGAAGGAAGGAAGGAAGGAAGGAAGGAAGGAAGGAAGGAAGGAAGGAAGGAA
>NW_022436943.1:60487001-60509212 GCF_009761245.1 Sapajus apella
GAAGGAAGGAAGGAAGGAAGGAAGGAAGGAAGGAAGGAAGGAAGGAAATGTGGAAATGAAGTAGGTAGTGTTAAAAGTGTGCTTTAGAGACAGAAAGAGAGACTACCATCTTTTTAACTATTTAACCTTTCTGTGCCCATTTTCCCATTGACAAATGTGAATACCAACCAGCTTCACAGTATTTATATAAGGATTAGATGAGATTATATCCATAAAACCCTTAAAAGCCACTCAATGAGCACTATTATTTCAATTACAATTAACTCATCGGCTGCACCATGAGTCACATTTGCCCTCTGATGGTCCATGGGCTTGCTCGTAAACCATTAACTTTCACAGTTGAAAGAGGTTTCAGAATCTAGAAGAAAGTCATTTCACTGCATCTTGATACACCAAGTAGATGCAACTGGTGTAAGGGAGTATCGGACTGTGGCATCTGCCCCAGCAATGGCACTGAGTGTGTTCACATGTGAAATCTGATTTCATTTTCACACAGTCCCCTAGGAGGTATGGAAAACCTGACAGTTAAAGAAACAGGCTCAGGGAGATTATGTAAATTTCTCAATGTCATGCAGTTAATGAAGGAAAGGAAATTCCAGCACTTTATTAGGCAGCATCATATATTTTTATCTGAGTTCTAATTAATGAGACATGTCTAAGGGATTTAATAATTCTACTTAGTAAATTAGTTTTAATTATTTATATTTTTAAAAATTCACTTTATTTCTGTATTGATGAAATACTTTCACTATTTTATCCTAGCCTGTTTTTGAAGGAGCGATAGCAATAATCCCAAATCAGATAACACTTTTCTGGAAAAGAAAAATACATGTAAAAACATATTTTCTTTAAAACATTAAAAAATAGGAATCAGACTTTCTATTTTTGTCTTACAAAAACTGTTTTATCTGTAAAATATTTTTGTTTTACTTTTATAAATTTAATTTTATTTTTATATAGAGATGGAGTCTCACTGGGTCGCCCAGGCTGGAGTGTCGTGGTACAGTCATAGCTCACTGTATACTCGAACTCTTGAGTTCAATTGATTCTTCCACCTCAGCCTCCTGAGTAGCTGGGACTACCTGCCTGGCTAATAAAGATCTATTAAGCTGTGTTCAGCAGCTATTTTTTTTTAGTCTCATTTGAAGGTCCTCTGACAGGTGACACATTCACATCAGCTTGAGTATTCCAGTGGCAGCAGAAGTTTCATAGGCCATATTACACACAGAAAACTCCAACCACAACACAAAAACTGAAAATAAAAACATAACAGATGGTTGCTACATATTTGTTTAATATTAAACTAATACTTAGTCATCAGTTCATTTAAGAAATGACTAAAGGCACACTACCTAAGTCTTTACATGCATGATACAGGTTTGTGTTCCAAAATAACATGAAATATAGTGTCAGCTGAGCCTCATTTTAGTACCTCGGCATTACATTTATGTCTACCATGCCAAATGCTCATTGGTTTTAGCAAAACTCACTTTTTATTCAATCCTCAAATTATACTTATTTGGACAGCATTTAATTGTATCTCTATTATACAAATAAAACAAAAGCAATATAAAAATTAATTACTCTCTTACTGCCTCCAGAAGATCAGAAAATTTGGATATGCTTAAAATCACATAGAGCCTAAACCCTAATCTGCATTTTAGACTCGAAACCCCATGTATTTAAGCTACAAAACTCCCCCTTTATTTAAGACGTCACTGAAGGGGGTTGAATAATATCCTCCAAAATTCATGTCTACCTGACTGGGAATAGGGCTTTTGCAGACGTAAATAAGGTATAAATCTGAAGAAGAAATCATCCTGCATTATGGTAGATGACAAATCTAATGACATGTGTCCCTGTAAGACACAGAGAAGGACACACAGATACACTTAGGGGAAGGTCTGGTGAAGAGAGGAGCAAAGATTGGAGTTTTTACTGCCATAAACCCAGGAAGCCTGGTGGTATCAGAAGTTGGAAGAAGTAAGGAAGAATGCTTCTCTGGATTGTTCACAGGGAGAGTAGCCAGGTCAACGCTTTGATTTCAAACTTTGGGCCTCAAGAACTGTGAAAGAATGCTCTTTTTCATGTGATTTGAAGCCACCTAGTTTGTGTTAATTTATTACGCCAATCCTAGGAGACCAATAGAGTCACTGTCCTTCGATCTCCCTGGAGACATGGACCTACTGGTATATGCTCTTCCCTCTGAAACCACAGGTTCATCCAGATGCTCTCTCCTGAGGAGCAGCATTGGCCATATTTCACAGTGGCAATTCTCTCTCCTCCAGGGTCATGTCCAGATGCTAGCCCAGCAAAAGATGCTTCATGTTTCAAAGACTGAATATTCCAACCTTCCATTTTACTACAAGAGCTTGGTTTTCTCCAGGTGCTCATTCCCAAGCAGGTGTGTGGAAGCCATATGGAATGCTTAAACTCTTTATTGTTATTAAGAGGCAGTGGAGACAGTAAGTCAATTAGAGAAGATGTATGTGACTACTTTGCATGCTGTTACATGCCTCTACTGAACAACTCTGGGGGAGATTCTGCTTTTGCATTGCATTTATTATTTCTAGACATCATTCTCAAGGTTTTGTGCTGTATAAGGAAGGCAATGTTAGTGCTTTCACTCATCAGGCTTAAAAATTATTTTCACATTTTTATGTAGAACCACCTAAGAAGGGGACGGTTCTAGGGTACAAGGAAGATGGACTTGGCTTTTTATCTGAAGGAGCTCACTTTCTTTCTGGGGAGAGGCACCAAAGCTGTAAGAGTTTCTAGTCCCACATAGAGAGCTCGGTATGCATGTCTGCTCTTCCCTTGCCCCCTCCTTATCCTCATCACCTCAGTTGGCATAAGTCACCCAGCGCCTTTTCTTTGGGATACTGTACAGACGTTCGTATCCTTAGCTTGTGGCTCAGCCCAGTTGTCACATTTTTGAAAAGGACCTCTGATGGCCTAATCCAATGTCACCCCACCCTTCCATGGCTTTCTAATACATCATCTTTAATTTCTTCTTGGCACTTTTTATTATTATCATGTTATATATATATATATTTTCTTTGTTTCTTTATACTGTATTTTCATTTTGTATCCCTACCCCATCACAATACAACTCAATAAGGGTAGATGTGATATTTTTCCTCTGCTGTGTCCCTAATCCCTTGAACAGTGACTTGCTCAGTGAATGTATTCAATAAATGAATAAAAGAGGGGAGAGTATATGTTTCACAATGCAACTCTACAGAATCCTGTAACTACCCAAGAGGTTCCTCCTGCCTGCTGCACAAACAAAGACCATAACATTGCAGTAAAGAAAGAGTTTAATTGATGTGAGGCTTGCCATACTATGTGGAAGACAAAGAGTTGTTACTCAAATCAATCTCGTAGAAGGTTTGGAGGTTAGAGGTTTTTCAATGGTAGTTTGAGAGAAGGGGTAGGGGTAGTTTGGCAAAGGGTGCTTGCCACCTATTGACTTGATCAGATGTGAAATAATAAAGACTTGCAATAGTTGCTCTGCTCACTGCCAACTCCCCAGCTGATCCTGTTCTGGTCACTGTCTTGTGCTGAGTCACTTCCGGGTGGGGCCATAGGAGCTGTGTCAGGTCCAGGCAGAACCATGAGTGTCAGACACTCAAAAAACCTAAAAAGATATCACAAAAGGCCAATCTTAAGTTCCACATTAGTGTTGTTATCTGCAGGAGCAATTGGGAAAGTTGCATATCCTATGACCTCTGCAATAATGGCTCTCAATTCTTTATGTATGTACTTTAGCAAAATCCAGATTCCTCTATCTTCACATCCTGGTGGTCTCTCATTAACTTTACAAAAGCAGCTGAGTTTTGGAGAAAACCTATGATCATTTAAACTATAAACTCAATGTCTGGCAGCTTGAAAGTTAAAGGCGGGATAGAGGTTAGATCAAGTCTCCTCCACTGCCATAATTTTCTTACTGATATAATTTTTGCAAAGACAATTTCAATTCCAGAACCATCTACTGCAGAGTGGCAATACCCTTCATGTACTCCCAGGTCTCAGCTGGTAGTTTTCCTACAACCTGAGACCAACATTTCCACGAAGAATTGTAATGTACCATTTGTAAGTGGTGACTTAGAGTCTTAATGAATGAGTCTTAATAGTCAAAATGAATCCACCATGAGCCAAGACAAGAAGGTTTAGACAACCAAATCTGATTAGCTAAAACTTGCCTCGGGGCTTTGTTCTGCTTCTAATGAAGACTTCAGGACTGAATAGATGGAAGTGTTAGTTTTATAGCTAGGAAGCACTTAGTGGGTGCTGAACACGTCCTAGATAGTTTATATCTGTGCATGGACTCAGGGATAAATTAGCAGTCTTTTTATGCCTGGTTCAGAGGGAAAAAAGAATGCTCAAGACTACCTAGTATGCAAATGAACTGAAGAGCTGAGACCAATCTCTAATGCCTTATCTCTCACTTTATCCACTTCTTAAAATCTTGTAACCCTATCTTCAGAAAATTGCATCTTATTATCAAGTCTATAACTTAGGCGTTTCTTGGGGCAGTTTTTAAGACAATGGCTCAGTTTCTAGGATGACGAATAGTGGCAAACTACTCTTGAATACAGTAGACCAACAGCAACGTCTAATGGTGGGGGGCCTGACTCGGTGGAGCATAGCAGAACCGACCTTTAGCTGACCCAGGCCTGGATGCACATGGCAAGCACCTCTGGAAAACAAAAATCAAATAATAAGGAAATCCATTTTACCTTTCATTTTTATTAAGAGACACTTTTGAACAATTACTATTCATGGAGATGGGCCTTAAATTTGTGTGGCTGGATATTGTCTTTCCCTAAGCTACTGACATTTGGAAGACACTGCTTAAAAGTTCTTTGTGCAGGAGAATAAGCACTTGGCATTTTCTGCAAATGTCCTGCTCCTGTGAAAAGGGCCTCCTGATCATCCTCTTGGGAAAACCTCCAGTCCCCAGAATGAGAACATCCCTGACATAAAATGTCACTCCTCTTGGCAGGTGGAAGAAGTGACCATCGTTTATCACAAGCAGAACTCGTAAAGAGCATGCACTGGAAGTGCTCAGAGTGGGAACTGCTCTGCTCACTGCCAACTCCCCAGCTGATCCTGGTCAGGTCACTCTCTCTCTAGGTCACCACTATTTCTATATAGAACAAAGAGAATGGTGACAATGATGATCAATAATGTTCTCTTAGCAGTAAAATTCAGCTTCTAAATGAGTCCATGCACCTTTGTGTTCTACAGGATTTGGGACTTGTAAAGGTTTCATCAAGGGTAACCACACACTAAACAGAGTCCTAGATTTGCCTGTGATTTCTTGCCAGAGTAAACATAGTGTCTCTCAAGAGTCAGGTTCATTATTTTCCAACACTAGTGAGAGTTCATGGATTGCATGGGACCTGGGGCCTCTGAGGTTGGATGACTTGCCCAAGGGCATGGGGAATTAACTGTGAGGCAGGGTTGGCATGTAGTATCCTGACTGGGAAGGTCCAATTCACTCTTTACCAAACGATACTAATCTTTTGGTGTTATCTTTAGCTTGTTAAAGCTGATCTAAATTAAACAAATCTGCATTGCTCTGTTTGAACAAAGAATAGAATAGTGAGTGTTCTCCAGAGAAACAGAATAGAGAAAGAAAGAGAGATTTTAAAGAAATAACTCAGATAATAGTGAAACCATCTTTGCAAAAATTATAACAGAAAGAAAATTATGACATTAAAAGAGATCTGTCCCATGTTGCCTTTAATCTTCAAACTTCTCTATTTCTGGATTTGGCCCAAGTTAACTTTAGGATAAACTTAGTTTCCAGTTTAAATAATCATAGCCCCTCCCCTCAAACTATTCCACCTTTGTAAAGCTAATGAGAGACCACCAATTTAGGAGGATGAGAGGAGCCTGACTTCTGCTAAGGTATAGATCTGAACAACTACCAGCCGTTTAGAGGTCACATGATTTGTGACTTCCCCAGTTACTACTACAGATAACATCACTATTGTGGAACCTAAGATAGGCCTTTTGAGATGCCTTTTTTCTGTTTTGTTTGTTTGCATTTCTAATGACCAACCCACCAACCTGTCCTTTGGCCCCAACCAGAAGCCAACTCAGCATGTGGGAGGACCATTTTTCCCACCCCTGTGATTGCATCCTCAACTAATCAGCAGCCCCTATTCCCTATCCACCCTACTTCCCACAAGAATATCTTTGAAAAATGCTAACCTCCAAATTTTCAGACAGGCTGATTTGAGGAATAATGAAATTTGAGACTCCCATCCACCCCGTTCTATGTGTGTAAAGCTCTTTCTGTATTGCAATTCCCCTGTTTTGATAAATCAGCTCTATCTGGGCAGTGGGCAGGAAGAACCTATTGAGTGGTTACAATAGTAGGGACTGGCATATCTGAAATCTGCAAGGTAGGTTGGCAGGCTGGAACTTCAGATAAGAGCTGATGTTGCAGTTTTGAGTTTGAGCACCATAGGGCAGCAGACTGGAAACTCAGGCAAGGATTCTGTGTTTTGGTCCTGAGGAGAGTTTCAGAATCCATTCTTCTTCAGGAAACCTCGATCTTCTCTTAAAGTTGTAAACTAATTGGTTCAGGCCCATACAGATCATTAACAATTTTACTCAAAGTTACTAAACACATCTAAAACATACCTTCACAGCAATATCAAGACTTGTGTTTGGCCAGACAACTGAGTATCTTAGCCTAGCCAAGTTCTGTGTGACACATAGAACATAACAGTGACCACATTTAACCTCCCAATGGGGAGGAATTATTGGGTGGCATGGACTTCATATTCTGACAAACTGGATTACAGATTGAATTTGCTATTGACAAGCTGTGTGACTTCAGACAAGCTTCTTAACTTTTCTGAACTTCAGGTTTCTTGATCAGATGGGATATTAATAGAATTCCTTGAGATAATTTGTGTAATTCCTTAGCAGAAGGGCCCTTAGGAGTAGGGTGGATAGGGGATGGGTGCTGCTGAATAGTTGGGGATGCAAACATAGGAGTGTGGAAAATGGTCCTCCCGCATGCTGACTTTGTTTCTTGTTGGGGCCACAGCACAGTTTGGCAGATCGGCCATCAGAAATGCAAGAAAACAGAAAAAAGACATCTCAAAAGGCCAATCTTAGGTTCCACAATAGTGAAATTATCTGTAGGAGTAATTGGGGAAGTCACAAATCATATGACCTCTAAACAGCTGGTAATTGTTCACATCTATACCTTAGCAGAATCCAGGCTCCTCTCAACCTCCTAAATTGGTGGTCTCTCATTAGCTTTACAAAGGTGGAATAGTTTTGGAATAGAATCTAAAGACACTCTATCTCTTGTTCTCCTATAGAATGTGGTTTCAATTTTGATTACATGATATCTCGAGTCTGTATTAGGCAACACTCCTATTGCTATTTCTCTATATTAACTTATTAATTCACTCATTCATTCAACAAACATGGTATAAAGCCATAAAGATGGCCCCTAGTTACTGACCAATTTATTACAGGCCAAGAACAGTACTCAACACTGCCCATGTATTAACTTATTTAAACCCAGGACTAACCTTAGAAAATAGGCACTATTGCTATTACTGTCACTTAATGGATGGGGAAACTGTGGCCCAGAGAGTTTCAGTTAACTGCCCAAGGCTGCACAGCTAGGAGATTGTGAACCAGAGTTCAAACCTGGGACTTAAATTACAAATAAATATGAACTTAACAAGAAAAGCTGGTGTTTGTCTTGTTTTTTAACCTCTTCTATCCACCCTAGTTGGTGACTGCTTATGGTCAGCAGAATAATAACCCCTTCAAATATGTCTATGTCCTCACTCACAGGACCTCTGAATATGTTAGTTTACATGGGAAAGGAAAATTAAAATTGCAGATGAATTAGAGTTACCAATAAGCTGACTTTGGATTCTCTGGATTCCACATGTAATCACTTGAGTTCTGATAAGTGGAAGAGACGCAGAAGAGAGAGAGCCAGAGAGACGGCTATGTGAGAAAGACTTGGCCTGATGTTGCTTGTTTTGAGTATGGAAGAATGTGCCCACAACCCAAGCAATGGAAGTAGCCTCTAGAAGTTGGGGAAGGTAAGGAAACAGATGCTCCCTTAGCACCTCCAGAAGTACAGCCTTCTAGACACTTTGATTTTAGCCTGAAGAAACTTATTTCAGACTTCTGACTTCCAGAATTGTAAGATAATAAGTCTGTATTGTTTTAACCCCCTAAGTTTGTGACAATTTGTTACAGCAGCAATAACAAACCAATACGCTCTGTATTCCTTCATTGACGCAAGTTCCATATTAAAAAAATGAGAGCAGACATGTTCACAGTGCTTCCTAATTTCCAAAGTGCGTTATGTAATTTGACCTTCACTCTAACCCAGGGTCCTGCCCTATTGTCATACCCATTTTATGAGATAACATTGATTCAGAGCAGTGTGGCATTTTCTTAAGGTTTGCACTGAGTGGGTGCTGGAGCAACCGTGGAGTTCAGCTTATGCCTGCAGAAGCTATCTCTGCCCCCTGCACCAAGAAAATACTTAAACCGTGTTTGCTGTGAATAAAAGAGTGGGGCAAGATATGTTACTTAAGCTGTGCTAGGTGCCAAAAGAGGATTTCAAAGAAATACCTGTCTGCGTAAAAGACAACTGGTCACCTAACTTGACCTTCAGACCTCTGTGGCCCCATCGGTGTCACATGTAGCTGGCTTCTTTCATTACCCTGATTTTCCAAATCTTCTAATCAGGACTGATGCCTCAAGGGGCCTTGGAAACCTCAGGACTGGGAGGGAGCTGCAAATGCATCCTCTCTAAAATAGCATTCTGTTTATGTCTTCATATCATGATACCAGCTGACCAGAATGCCAGAATGCCTATTGTACCCCGCCCCTTGCTTTTATTTTTATTTTTCTAAATCAGGCAAATGACAGAGCCATGCGACTCCACTTCAGAGTCCACTTAATTGAACGGAATGTGATTTCTGTGAAGCACAGGTGGATGGCAGTGGAGGCAGCACCCCGGCAGCTTATTATCTGATTGAGGTGGTGGCCTTCAAATGAACGGCTTGTGGAGTGTGTCTTAATGGGCAGAACCTGGGGTGAGGCACCAGGCTGGGAGGCAGGGTGTGGAAGGCTATTTGATGATAAGGACTGCAGTTAGCTGGGCATTTAGAAGGAACCGTCCCACTTAGTGATCCCCATAATCCCCAAGTAGGGGGAGTATTATCCTGAATAAGAGATGAAGAACTGAAGTTCAGAGAGCCTGTGTATATGCTTCAAGATCACACGGCAAAACAAGAATTTGTCTTTGTCTAAATTCCCAGCCCAGCTGTCTCCCCTAGAATCCACAGAACATAGCACCTTTTTGAAGTACTGTAATTCTTCAAGCGCTGGGCGATACAGGGTATGGTAAAGAATAAGAGAGTAAGTCCTGTTTCTGATGGGCAGGCCATTGAAAGAAGGAAGATGGCCATCTCCTTGACACCAACACCTCACGTTGCACATATAGTCACAGGTTATACTCTCAGCAGAGCTGGGCTGAATCCCAGCTCTCCCCTTTGAAGCTGTATAAACTCCATCAAGTTATTTATCCTTGCTGAGCCTGTGTTCTTGTCTCCATGTTAGAAATATTAACACAGTATTTCTGTTTTATTTTTTTACTAATAAATAATATTTGTACATATATGTGGGGTTAGTGATATATTTTGTTACATACATAGAATATATAATCATTATGGCATCATAGCAGGGTATCTGGCGTGTTCATTACCTAGGGTATTGTTTCTATGGGCTGAGAGTATTTCAAGTTCTCTCTTCTGGCTATTTTGAAACATACAACACATTATTGTTAACTATAGTCACCCTACTCAGCTATCAAACAAATTATTTCTTATAAGGTTGTTGTAAAGATGAAATGAAATAACACATGTAACGGTTTAGTCCCACACGGGGCATACAGCAAGTGCTCAGAGACTGTTAGCAAGGCAGACTATTATCAATAGTGCTGTCCTTCTCTGTCCTTGTTGGAAAGGCAGTCACTCAGCTGGGAGGACTTCAGGGGCAGTGGGATAGTCCCATCATCTTCTTTTCAGCAAACCTTACTCTCTTATTAATAAAACTGATTCTAAATTAAAAGTGTGCTCTCTAGAACCATAGGACTCTGTGGTGGTTCCACAATGATTCCTGTGGCACAAATAAATAGTTAAGAAGTAAGTTGAGATGCACAGTTTGCAAATACCATTGCTACTTTAAGTAGAGGAGCTCCACTTTTATTTTCATAAACATTGGCATTTCCCATAAGATTGCATCTAAATACGAACAGAGGTGAACTTCTAAGTGCCTCTCCAAGAGGCCTCCTTGGCCATCTCTAACAGGTTTATTTTTCCTCTGACCTTCCCACTCCTCACCACTTTATATGGTTTGGATGTCTGTTCCCTCTAGATACCATGTTGAAGTGTGAATCTCAATGTTGGAGGTGGGACCTGGTGGGAGGTGATCAGATCGTGAGCGAAGATCCCTCATGAATGGTTTAGCACCATCCCGTAGTGATTAGTGAGTTCTCAGTTAATTCACATGAGATTTGGTTGTTTTAAAGAGTGTGGCACTCTGGTCATCAGAGAAATGCAAATCAAAACCACATTGACATACCACCTCATGCCAGTTAGAATGGCGATCATTAAAAAATCTGGAGACAACAGATGCTGGAGAGGATGTGGAGAAATAGAACACTTTTACACTGTTGGTGGGAGTGTAAATTAGTTCAAGCATTGTGGAAGACAGTGTGGTGCTTCCTCAAGGACCAAGAAATAGAAATTTCATTTGACCCAGCAATCCCATTACTGGGTATATATCCAAAGGATTATAAATCATTCTACTATAAAAACACATGCACACTAATGTTCATTGCCACACTGTTTACAATAGCAAAGACATGGAACCAACCCAAATGCCCATTAATGATAGACTGGACAAGGAAACTGTGGCACATATAAACCATGGAATATTTTGTAGGGACATAGGATCAAACAAAACAGAAAACAATACTTTGTAGGGACATGGATGAATCTGGAAACCATCATTCTCAGCAAACTGACACAAGAACAGAAAATCAAATATTTCATGTTCTTACTCATTGGTGGGTGTTGAACAATGAGAACACACGGACACAGGGAAGGGAGCAGCACACACTGGGGTCTGGTGGGGGGCTAGGGGAGGGACAGTGGGGGTAGGGAGTTTGGGGAGGGATACATAGGGAGAAATGCCAGATATAGGTGACGGGGGGGATGGAGGCAGCAAACCACATTGCCATGTATGTACCTATGCAACAATCCTGCATTATCTGCACATGTACCCCAGAACCTAAAGGACAATAAAAAAAAAAAAAAAAAAAAAGCCCTACTCTGCCCCTTGTCGCATGGATCCTTTTCCTGGTGTGGACTCTAAAGGGCCAGTCTTTGGGGAAGAGGGGTGGGTGAAGCTATCCACATCCCAATTTAGAAAATAGAGGAGTTTGTAGCCAGCAGCCTGTAAACTAGAAACACTGGTCTCAGTCAACCTCTGCAGGGTGACCTGGCTTCTCCCCAAGGAGATGAGCAATGATGCCAGCATTGGGATGTGCAGAGCCCTGGAAGGGCTGGTGCAGATCCGCTCCACATGCAGAAGAGAAGTCACAGCTTCCAGGGAATTGCAATGTGGTGACATCTGACTCATATGTCACATTTGTGTGAAATGGTACGTTCTTTAAAATAGTGTTGATAGCTGGAATACTGTATGTATGCTTGGAGATGTTTGTGTGAACCTAAGATTGTCACTAAACAGATGTGGGACTGGGAAAAATCCAAAACACAACCTCAAAATAAAATACATTTTTAGGTTTCAAATATACATATAGTGGAAACATTCATATATAATAGATAAATTACGCCAACCTAATAAATCCAAATATATATGCACACATACACATAGTATATACGCATGTATGTATACCTACATTCATATATATATATATATATATATATGATCTGCAGTATGGTCTGGAGTCACCTATTTACAAGAAACACAGGAAAATATTGCTCATCTCCACCTATGTTTCATATCAAATTAAAATTCCTCAAACCTTTGTTTCTGTCTTGCCAATAATAGCTTCTCCAGGAAACAGAACTCAGGCAATGAGTCATTGTCAGGCTTTCAGACTAAACTGATAATACAGTGTAGTCTCTGCTTGGCACCCATTGGTCTCTGTGCTGTGATCCTGTCCCATCTAGATTCTGACCTGAAAAATAAGCGGCCAACTGAGAGCTGAGAGACAGAGAAAAGTGTCATGTTTGTAATGTAAAAACAAAGAAAAACAAAACAAAAATAAAAACACAACTAAACAAGATAAAACAACACACCAAAAACCTAAGCAGCATTCAAGGAATACGTTGGTCTTTTGTCTATTTTTTATTATGGAAATGAATGTATACATAAATAATAAATGCATATATATATATATATATATATGAGAGTGTTACAAAGTATATTGAAACCAGTGAAACTGTCAGCTCCAAAAATTATTACAAAACTGCCAATTTGTTTAATCAACATTCAAAATTCTTTTCTTCACTTCAAATGATTTTACCAAAGATCCCATACCTCACAGCATTTTATGTTGTAAGTATCTAAGTAGGTTTCTTTAAAATGTAAGAATTCCTACAAACATAGAACAATACCAGTTTTATCTTTAAGAATGTATTCTGTCACTGATAATTCTAAGAAGTATTCTCATGTCTTCCAAAGCCCTATATTTTATTTAAAAGCTTGTTTCTTTGAATTAGAATATGAATAAGCTACAAACACTATAACTCGTTGATATGCTTCTTCATTTCCTGTATATAAAGTTGATCCAACACAGATTCCATCTTTTGGCAATTATCTGGGATGAAACTGACAAACTGACATGTGGTCATCTCTACATGCTATTGTGTACGGATGATCACAATGTGCATTATACTGATGTCAATGCCATGGTATTATCTACCATGTTCGCCTGTCCCTTGTATTTCTTGTAAACTGATCAATTGATCTAAAGTCTTAATCAGATTCAGTGTTTTTCGTTTCTTCCTCCTTTTTTTTTTTTTTTTTTTAACGAGACTACTTTAATAGTAGTTTTGTGTAATTCTCACAAGAGGCTCATCCAACCTGGAAGTCTCTCTTTCTGTGATGCTAATAGCTATTGACAATCATCCACTAGTTAGTGGCTTCACAATGGTGCTATTCTAATTGTATGATTCTTCTTTACTTATTAGATAGAATACTTCTAAGAAGACAAATTTTCCAGGGGAACAGATTGCATGCACATTTCACCAGCATTAACATTATCATAAGCACTAAAGTGTTCATGGTTCCGAGTCCCCTCTGAAGCCTGGTTAGTTTGAATTTTGATAATTTGCATTTTAGTGCACAGGATTCCCATTAACATCTTCCTAATTACTATCTACTTTTAATGCCTTCCTCTGTGAAACCTTTTTTTCTCCATAAACTTTTCCAATTGTTCCTTTTGGATTTGATTTGTCATTCTTTCCTCTTTCTTACCGCAACAGTAATGACTCTTTTTCTATTCAACTTACACTCAGCTTTCTTAATAATAGTTAAGGATTACAACACTATCATTTAAAAAGGAAGTAGAAATAAGTGTTAGTTGAAATTATATCCGAAAGGATGAATTATTAGGAAAACGTCTGGCATTAGCATCGTTTTTCTTCACCACTGCCCTAGGGAATAAAATTCAGCATTGTATTTATAAAGGCCTAAGTCAATTCCCACCCTGCAAAGGAAATCCAGAACCCCTGTATTTTTGTTCTTGTTTCAATTATTTCTTTTTAATTAACAAATAAAAACAGTATATATTTATCATGTACAGCATGTTGTTTTGAAATATGTATATATTGTGGAATGGCTAAATTGGTCTAATTAACATATGCATACTTATTTTTTGGAATCTGTATTTTAAGATCTTTATAGAATAAACTGGTAACCTCAAATGGGGCCTGCTTAGTCAGCTGCAGAGAAAAAAAGCTGCCCATTAAAGAGTTCCAAAAGCCAAGAGAGAGGATGGAATTATGGGTTTTAAGACATCTGTAATTTTCTTTAGAATCTTTCTGCATGGACAATATGACATCATGTATGTGATAGTTTAAGCTAAACGACAGGAAGCTATGGCTTTGTTAAATCAGAAATGCATACTCCACAGATGGCAAGGAGGGGTTTCAGTTACTTTCAACTCTGGTCAACACCAGATGTTTTGCTAATTAGCATAATTAACATTAGGAATAAGTAGTCAATGATGAAATTAAGGAGTTTATAAATAGCATAATGGACTCTAGAAATAGACACTCAGTGTAATTAGAAGTACTCAAGTGAACTGGCTAAAAGATTTTAGAGAGAGTCTCACATGGCACAAAAAGGACTACAGATCTAGGAGTGCTTTCTCTGTTCAATGCCATGTGGACTGACATTTGAGGTGTAATACAGAAAATGTCTTGAGTTCACCTTGAACTCTCAGGGTTTCATTTGCTGACAATAACTAGAACTTACTGACTCCTCCTCTAGAATATTGCTGTTTTCCACAAAAGAATTTTTCATACAAAGTGCCCTCAGTGTACCTAAAAGAATAGTGAGTTGAGATTTTTTTCAAGCTATATGACTGTGTATCATTTGCTTGATAACAAATGGTTGTTTTCAAAATGTCTTATGGAGCGGTCCTTGTATGATTGTACTGGTCAGTTGGAGTCGGAATGACTAATTAATAGTGCCCCAGCTTCTTGAAGCTCATGATCTGCCAAGAAGATTGGGTGCATGAATAATTACATAATTTGTGTCCATGCTATGGGAGGGACCGTTCTGAAAGGGGCAGAGCCAGTCCACTCCTGGCCTGTGGTCTTCACTGGGAGCCACCTCCCTCTGCTCCCTTGTTCCCTGGTTCATCCTCTTTATCCTCTGGGTTTGATGGCAGGCTAACACTCTTCAACTCAAGTTCCCCTGGCTTCTCCTCTAGCCCCAGCCCTAGCCCCAGCCCCATCTCTCAGAGGGTTGCGTCTGGCACACAACAAGGAGACTAGCTTAGCCCAGGAGACAGATTTGGATGTTAGGGGCTGGGCGGGGTGGGATCACTCAGGGAGAAGATGTGAGGAGGAGAAGAAAAGAAGCCAGTTGCAGATCCCTGCTCTAGGGGCTGAGGGTTGGACATGGGCTGCCAATATGTAAGGAGTGAGTGGAGGAAAGTGTGCAGGGGTCACAGGGAAAAGCAGAAGGAAGCCCAGGAAGCTGGGGGAGAAAAGAGCTTCCAGAATGAGAGAGCAGAATAGCCACGCTTCCTTCTGTTTCCTGTTCTTGCCTGGTTTCCATTTTTCCAGGATACTCTGTAAGACTCTTTTTATGGAAGTTTTTTGTTTACCAAGGTGGGCTGCTGCCCTCTATTGGAGCCAGGGAGGAAAAACGCCCAGCTTTGAAGTGTTCATACACGTTACTCTGTCTCCTAGTAATTGATTTCTCATCTTATTTTATCCCAATACCTGCATATTCTTTTCTCTTTCCCTGTCAGCCTCATTAGATTAATCTCATTCCAGTGCAGAAGTCGATTAGCAAGTGTTCTCTGAATAGCTGCACATGCTAACGCTGGATGCCAATACCTGGAAATGGAGTAGGTGAGGACTGTGCAGAGAGACCAAAAAACAGCAGGAATGAGAGATGCCAATTGTCAATAAGAAGGGGACTTTCTACCACTGAATGTGGCTTATGCTGTTGCCTGGTGGGGGTGGCAGGGGAGAAGTCCATTATTTGGGATGTGGAACAAGGTTCTGCTTGATGCCAACAGCCTATAATCACTGGCTGAGATGATAGGAAACCCTTTCATTCCACAAGCCGTGTAAACAGGGCACATGGTAAGGATTGTTCTGTGTCTCTGAGAGTGGGATGCTTCAGAGACTGACCCTTCCCCTTAGTTATTCACAAATAATTTCTACCATTTGAGACATTTTTAATTTACAAATTATGCTGTCGATTTTGTTGTTGTTGTTAATCTCAACCAAATTCCAGAAGATGTTATTGGTGTTTTTCTCCAGTGAAAAACAATCAGGCTCATCTCAGCCAAGTTTGGTCAGATAGATAGCTGTGAAAGGATACTCAAATAGCGGTTTCTATTTTCCAAACTAATGTTCCCACCACTGCAACACAGTCTGTTCCTTATAATATCCTCTTTGCTTCCTTGCTGGGCAATATTCCTAGTGTTGTGTGAGACCAGGAAATATGATAGGTATGTTTGATCACTGGCTCAGTAAATAGAGCCCATGCCCTTTTGTGAAAACTTCTTATAATTACATTTACCTTTAAGATAACAATATGATTATCAAATATTTGATGGGATTATCAAGCCTTAGTGAAAACTATTTACAAATTGAATACTTTAGGAGGGCTACCCTGAGTGTCCGGAGAACAGAAGAAGGCATGGAGAGAAGAGTAGCCAGAATAGCACAGATTGTATGTGTCAGTCACTGCACCGGGGTTTTATGAACGTAATTGTTTTTGTTTCTTTTTCTTCTATTCATCAATTGGATAAAATAGGTGATAGTTGACCCAATTTATAAATATAAAGTATAGAGCAGTCTTATATAGTTGAATAGGTTATGAGTAGCAAAGCTGGATTTCCTTGGTTAATTTTTATCCTGAGTCTAGCTGTTCAAATTCCCATTCCAGTGATCTGTCTCATACGCAAGGTCGCCTGCCCATTCTCTGACTTCAGGAAATTATTAAGTAGCTCTTAATTCATCAACCAAAAATTATTCTTCAGATATCAAGGTCTAAGTGTGTCGCTACAGACAAAATAAATAGATAAATAAAAGTATGGAAAAATTAAAATATCTGTTTCTGCTTGGTTTCCAGAGATCCCTGCTCTTTGCTTAACTGTGCAAATCTAGAATTTCTAGCCCCTCACCACTGCACACCCCCGAATCACTGCACACGTGACATCACACAGGGTTGCTCAGGGCTCCATTCAAATCTTGACTATCTCTTCTCCCCAGTAACTTTGGTGTGCCATCTCTTCCTAGTAGTCCCTTGCTTGATGAATTTAAATGATGATGGATGCATTGATTCATTAATTTCTACTAAATGCATTAATTGAGTCCTCGAGCTGTGCCTGGGATTGCTCTAAGTGCTTTAGAATAAAGATTCCATCTTTAAGTGCTTTAAGTCATTGAGGGATTGTAAGGTTATGAGTTTAAAGATAGGAATGCCAAAGAGAAATCGATGAACACCAAAATATAGACAAAGTCATCTGACGTTAAGAGGATGGAGAGACATATTACAGATGGGGAAATAATGGTAACTTTAACACTGACAACCATTTATTTTGCATATATTATATGCTTCTCTGTGGGTCAAATGCTTTATATAAATGGATTCATTGGATATATCCAGCAATATTAAAATATAAGCAGCATTCATCTGTTCACAGAGCACATATTTATTGCATGTGCTAAGCATTGAGTAAGCTTGGCTATATGTGAAAATACCATGAAGAAAGGAGAGCTTCAAAAACTTTCCCAACCCTCCACAATAGCCAGAGTTAGCTCATATCTGTTTGATACCAAGTAGATCTGTTTCTCTACAATTGGAAGACATGTAGAAGTCTTTGTGTAAAGGACACCTCAGCTGAGCATACAGGATGAATAGCAATTAAAGTTGAATTCAAGAAATAAAAGTCCACCAGATGCAAGCAGTCAGCTTCCTTTCTGAAGGCTAAAGACTAGGAAGGAGGGGGCAGAATATTTGACATAAATATCCTACTGTACACAAATAATTGGGGAAATCAGAGTAATACACTATGAAATAATTTTTTTTAATCACTAATTTAACTGAGAAAATAAGGAAAGATTTCTCAGGGATGTCCTTGTTTATGCTTAAAAAGAATGGAGACAGGGTTGTGCACATAGAGGGAACTGAAAGAATTCTGGATTGGAGATAGACAACTTGACACTGATAAAATGATGACTCATTGCTTGCAGCATTTATTAAGCGAATGTGATGAAAATCATTTAAGATTTTATTGGAAAAGAAAGCTCCACAGATCAAAAATGATTAAACACCATTGAACTAAAAATCGGGTGTTGGCAAGTGTTAGCCTCCAGGTGAAATCCAGCCAATTTTCTGCTTTTGTGAATAAAGTTTTATTGGAGTCCAGCCATACTCAATTGTTTACGGATGATTTACATCCCCTTTCATGCTTTAACAGAAGAATTGACTAGTTGCAACATAAACCCTAAGGTCCACAAAGTCAAAAATATTTATTATCTGGCCCTTTGTAGAAAAAGTTTGGCGAATTCTAGATTGACATTTGATTTTGTAGTCCTGGAAATCTAGCGAAAATTTTTGATTTCACTTTCCTTGTGATTGCCCTCATTTTTGTTTGTTTGCTTTTTGATTATATTATTAGCAGGACTGAACATGTAGCAATCTGCAGACTGGCTCAGAGAGGCGGATAGGGAGGAAACATCTGAACAGGTAAATTCAACCATGGCTGATTGACAGAACTACACTATACCTTGCTCGGCTCTGAGAAAGGCAAAGCTGCATAATACATGATTTTTATGCATAAAGCAATGTCATGGGAGGCATGATCATAACTGATTAATTGGGCTAGTAAAGAAGGAATGCAGTGCAAACAAGCACAACACTGAGTAGCACGCTCTACGTGTATGTCTTTAAAAAAGCATAGAGTCACATTCAATTGAGAAGAATCTGAGCCAGCTTCTGGGAGGAAGTAGCATTTGAAAGGAGATGGAAGGAGTGGTAGTATTTCAGCAAGCACAGATTTGGGGGAAGGCATTGTTTTGTGGACAGGATTGAACTGGAAGCACAGGTTTCTGACTCTTAAGTGTTGCCTTCATGTCCTCATGGATATTTACCAATGCTGTAGGAGCTTTGATGCCACTGCCAGGTTCTATTTATATCTTGCTTGATTTTTTTTTTGGCCCAGAGCAAATTTCCCCATGTTAATTTTTTACATGTGCAGATATCTTATGACTAATTCTAATAATTAGAGCAGAAGAAAGGAGTGATGATGGAACTATTTTATTCAATCCATTCATCTTGGTTGCCCCATTCAGCAACTTACTAAATTAAATCTCAGATTCATTGGGGATATGTTTGACACAGATAGAAAATTGAAAATGTATTTCCACTACATTAAGGAAATGGTCATTTTCAAAATGAATCTCTTTATGAGAAGTAATCAGGATTAGATAAGGATGGAGAGCAAATGCCTCTAATATTTAGATGGTTGCGATATTAAGGGTGATTAATTATCACCTTAAAATATCACCAGCAACACTTGCCTCATCTGTTTGCCTGCATTGACCTCTTTCGTACCCATGATGTTTCTCCGCAGTTGAAATGAGTTTTTAAATGGGCCTTGCACAGGCTGGTGTGTGCACATGTGTCTGTGATGAATGGGATGATGCAGGCAGTGATGCACCTCGCCTGCTGATTCCTTTCACTACGTAAAAGAAGGATATGGGGTATGAGAGTCAGGCAGACCTGAATAAAAAACCTTGAAATATACTTCTCTTTGACTTATTTTTCTGGACTGTTATAGTAGTTATTTCATTTGGTGGTTATAAGAACTGAATGAGAAAATAAATACATTAGAAAGATAAAGAGCGCAGCATCCAACACTGCAGGAGCTCAATCAATGTTTGTCTCTACTCCCCTTATTTATTCAAATTGATTTTATTTTAGAAACACTAGAAAAGACTTGTGGCAAAGAGGGGTACTGTTTTCTCAAGTAGTTGAAACTTTGGCAACCCAAGAAGGAACAGACTCTTTATGTTATCCTTTCTTTGATGATCAGTAAAAGTAATTGGATGAAGCCACAATAGCAGAGAGACTGAGGGCCAATTACAACAACGGTTAATGCTAGAGAGTAGGAGGATGTGTTCATTAAATGTTTCTCCTGTGGGGGGTGCTACTCTAAGTGCATAATCCTCACAGCAGCCTTAAGGTACAGGTCCTATTTACAGACGAGGAGAAAGAGAGGTTGCCTTGATGGGGCAGCAACACACAGGAACATCTTCCCAAAGAAATCAGGCCAGAGGAAAATAAGCATCAGCATACTCTAAGTTATGTTACACTAATCTGTGTTTCTTTCTAAATTAGATAGGAGCCAGGATCACACAGGGGATACATTTTTTTAAATGCAGTAACTCAGCAGCTAAACAATTGGCTATTATGTCTGGGAGGATGTACTTATATGTATTTATTTGTAGATCCCTGGAGATTTTGATGTTTACTGATTGTCTTTATCTGGGAACCACTAATAAACAGAATCATTAAAGGAAATTATCAGACTGGACAACATAAAACCACTGGGAGTGAAGATAGGTGGATGGTAGGCAGTTGACCATGGAAGGTGTTTTCAACCCTATTTAGAATTGTTCTATCTTTTTCTAGAAGAAAGAGCTAAGGCCAATAGCTCTAATGTAAATAATGGCAAGTCGTACATGAATTTAGGCAGTCTTATGAGTAAATGTACTTCCGTCTGAAACAATAACATACTGTGGAGCATTCAGGCAGACAGAGAAAACACATTCTAGGATTATAGTAGAAAAATTCCCTCATAAGGCATGACTTATGGAAGTCAAACAGGATGATTATGAAGGTGACTTCTTGTTGAGCAACTTCATGGTGTTTGGGCACTGACACAGAACAGCATCACATTCTGCTTAGTTATTTCCTAAGCAAGTTGGGTGAGTTAAAAAAAAAAAAATTGAGCACAGAGATTATGCTGTGCTTATCGTCCTTTCTTTTCAAAACCAGTTTATTCTACCCACAAATACAACATTGTAAGATATAATCATAGCCAACTCGGTCACATGTTCACAAAATGATGTAAATTTTTAGGATGAATACGCTGAATTATCTGGCCTTTCTCAATGAATCTTGGCTAGTCAGTCTATCTGTGTAAACTTGAGGACACTTTACAGGCTGCTGTACAGCCTGCCTGGGCAAGCCAGTAGCAATGGACCCCGACATAGACTAAAACCAATGTGTGGTGGGAACCTTAGCAGTGAGTGGACATTTGGTGGAGAGGAGAGCAGGCTGAGGTTCTGAAGAGAGGGTGCTCTTTCAATAAGAACAGCTTTTGTTGTCTCAGCTCAACTAAGAAATAATCATGTCTCTTTTGGACATCTCTGGATGCAAGTGATGCATAAAAGAAGGATAGAATAGGCTAAAAGGCTATCTAGAAGGCAGAGGTTCAGCAGCTGAGTTTGGGAGTGACAGCAAACACCTCCAGGATTCACTTGTTCACTGATTATCCTTTCTGGTTGTCTTCAGACTTCAGCTTCATTTCCTCCACTCACTTTCCTACACTGGGATTTCCAGCAGCTCATCTCCAAGAGTTGTTGCCAGAAAGGGATTGGCTTTTTTCATTTCTAGTACCAACTTCGAATCTTAACTACCTCTGACTGGCAGTAGCATTTCACATGGAGCATGGGAAAAGGATGCACAAGATTTGCCCCAGAAGCAATGAGGAGGTATGCTAAGAAAAAAAAAATGAACACCAGAATTCATGCCCAATATTGAGTTAAATGTTTTAGGGATGAGATGATTCTTCTGAGACAGTAAAGTGGTATTAATAAGGTGAAAAGGTAAGACATGAACAGAGGTGGAAAGTGGCTTGACTGAGATTCATTTGGGGATGTTTCCAGGCTTTGTTTTAAACAAGGAGACTTGAAATGTCCAAGTCCTTATAACTATTATTCCCTGTGATTACTATTATCCTTTCTCTCTCTTTCTGTATATATATATACATACACAAACACATATATACGTATATATATATACAAATATATATACATATATATACATACATATACACACATATATATACAGAGAGAGAGAAAGGATAAATGTATATATATTTATTATATATATAGAGAGAATAAATATATATATCATATATAAATATATATTTATGTATATATTTATATATCATACAAAAATATATATTTATGTATATATTTATATATATTTATACAGAGAGGATAAATATATGTTTATATATGATAAACATATATATGCTATATATCACATATAAATATATACATTTATCCTCTGTATATATATATAAATATATATGTAAGTATATATATTTATCCTCTCTCTGTATA
>NW_022436943.1:60509612-60556966 GCF_009761245.1 Sapajus apella
ATATTCTATACAATTATATATCTATATATAATATATTAAAATATTATATTAAAAATATATATAATTATATATTATATATTAATTATATATAGAGGATAAATACATTTATCCTCTATATATAACAAATATATATATATATTTATCCTCTACATATAACAAATATATATATTTATCCTCTATATATATAATAAATAAATATATATACAGAGAGAGGATAAATATATATATATATATAGAGAGAGACAGAGGATAGATACTGTCTCTTTCCTATAAAGTTTGTTTTGATTTCAGACACACAATTTCCTGTCCATTATTACCAGTTCTGTACCATCAGCAATCAGATAAATTAATGGTTAACTACTTTGATTAATAAGATTCCATATTTCCCAAACTTGGTAAAAGTCTGACTTTGTTATCTCTTAGTACCTACTGTAAATCTTTCTCTCATCTCCTACTCTTTTTTTCTTGGGGGCCTAATGCTTGCTCCACTCCAATAAAAATAGCATGGACTGGTTTCTCCCTGATATGAACTGTATTGTTGTTTTTCTCCCACTCCATCAGGAACTACTTTGAGATCCATGCATCCTTAAGAACAAATCAGCAGCTCAATTAATTTTTAGAAAGCTAACAAAAAACATAATAAATTGGAGATATTAGAAAATTTGATAATTATATTGTTTAACAGTTTAAACACTTTATGCTTTATAAATATAGCCTATATTTATTGGCTCCCTTAAAGGAGTATAGGGAACCTGCTACAACAGGGGCTTTGATATTAGAGAAATCTGAGTTAGAAATGTGACCTTAGGGAAATCAACTGAGCTCTCACCGCATGCGTATATATATATATATATATATATATATATATAGAGAGAGAGAGAGAGAGAGAGAGAGAGAGAGAGAAAAGATGGAAAGTGTCTGCATACTGTTCTGCACCGGATAAGCTGTCTGTCATTGGTCGAGACACTCATGAAGTCAGCTCTTCCTTTACTAGTATTTATAGGAAAATACACATAGGATGTTCAGAGTTGGATCCAAGAGAGGGAGCCTCTTTGTTTAAAATAAAGTTAAATACATTTCTTTCTGACATGGATTCTTACGCTTATTTTCCCTATGTGGTTTTAAGAGCATTAGCATTATTCTGTATGTGAATTTCTCTTCATTATTTTTACTTCAGGCATGATGAGCCATTTCTATCTAGATGGTGTCTATGAACAAAATTTTCTTTTCTGCATAGATAATACTTGTCATTTTTTAACAGTCATGTTTGTTCCTCCTCTTTTCCAGCCATGAAAGAGCCAGAGTTTGCAGGTTATGTTTGATCTTCATTATCTGCTCAATTATACTATCCATCTTCATTCCTTTTTCAACATTCTTATCTTTTTCAGTTCCTTCTGTATGAGATGTACATACCTTAATTTTGTCCTAGTTATCACTGACGCCAGGGCATTTTCAAATACTTACTGCCTTTAATATATATCATCATTTCATTTTTCCTAAAATCACTCCAGTACCAAACATTTTCCATTTTTCTCTTCCCACTGCCTTCATCTGAAATGCCTCATTTTCATTCATTTTTAGTTTAGTTTTGTTTTTAAACAAAGTCTCTCTGTCCCCCAGGCTGGAGTGCAGTGGCACGGTGTTGCAATACTGGCTCACTGCAACCTCTACCTCCCAGGTTCGAGTGATTCTCCTGCCTCAGCCTCCTGTGTAGCTGGGATTACAGGCACATGCCACCCTGTCTGGCTAATTTTTGTATTTCTTTTTTTTAGTAGAGACGGGGTTTTGCTGTTAGCCAGGCTGCTCTCGAACTCCTGATCTCAAGTGATCTTCCCACTTTGGCCTCCCTAAGTTCTGGGATTACAGGCATGAGCCACCACTCCTGGCCCATTCACTTCTTTTATGTACAGCCATGTGTCACATAATGACTCCAGTCAATGACAAACTGCATATACCATGATGGTCCTATAAGATTATAATACTGTAATTTTACTGTACTTTTTCTGTGCTTAGATGTTTTTAGATACACAAATACTTGCCATTGATGTATGATTGCCCACAGTATTCAGTACAGTCACATACTGTACAGATTTGCAGCCTAAGAGCAATAGGCTATTCTGTATAAACTAAGTGTTTAATAGGCTCTAGCATCTTGATTTGTGTAACTACACCCTGTGATGTTCTCATGATGACAAAATTGCCTAATGACACATTTATCAGAATGTATCCCCACCATTAATGCATGACAGTATACAAGACCCAATATCATTTTATTTCTTTTTTTGTTTGCTTGCTTCTTTTCTATTGAAGAAGTCAAGTAGTATTTTTTTTCTCTTGGTTCTTGTAGAGTACAAAATTTTGAAAACTAAGTTATATATCTGGGTTTTTGAATGACATTTCGTTTCATCTTGGGCAAAAAAAAAAAAAAAAAAAAAAAAAAAAATGGCTAGAAGTGAATTTGATACATGGGACTATAGACCAAAAAAAGTTAAATATACGTAAGTGTATTTCTCCTAAGTGAGCAGGCAATATTGGCCTGAGGAGTAGCTGTGTTCCAGTGAATCCTCAGGACCCAGCTCCTTCTGTCATTGCCTCACTGTGCATGGACTCTATACTAAGATGATGTAACAAATCACCACAAACATAAAGTGGCTTAAAATAACAAATGTGTTCTCTTACAACCCCAGAGGTCAGAAGTCTAAAATGGATCAGCAAGGGCAGATTCCCTAATTCTTTGTTTTTCTAGCTTCTAGAGGCAGCCTGGATTCCTCATGGTCTCCTTCTCCATCTTTAGAGCCATCAGTGAAGCCTCTTCCAATTTTTCTCTTTCTGTTTCTGTCTTCATAGTGCTTTTTCTCTGACTCTGAACTTCCTCCTTCTCTCTCACAAGAGCTCTTGCAATTGTATTTGGCCCACCAAGACAATCCAGGATAATAGCCCTCAATTTTAAGAGAATTCATTTCTCCTGTAAAGTGCTTTTTTATATGTAAAGTACCTTAACCTATTCACAGGTTTCATGGATTAGGATGTGGACACCTTTGAGGTATCACTATTCTACCCACTACAACTGTCATATTTCTTTTTTTTTCTTTTCTTTTATTTTCTTTTTTTTTTTTTTTGAGACAGAGTTTCGCTTTTATTGCCCAGGCTGCTGGAGTGCAATGGTGCAATCTCAGCTCAATGCAACCTCCGCCTCCTGGGTTCAAGGGATTCTCCTGCCTCAGCCTCCTGAGTAGCTGGGATTACAGGCATGTGCCACCACATCCAGCTAATTTTTGTATTTTTTTTAGTAGGGATGGGTTTTCACCATGTTGGTCAGGCTTGTCTTGAACTCCTGATCTCAAGTGATCCACCTGACTTTATAAAGTGAATATTTAGGTGGATTCAGTATGTTGTAAGTTTTCATCTTTTGAGGCATATTGGGAATCATTTTATTTGAAAGAAGAGAGTAGTTAAAATAAGGATATTGAATTTCTAATTTAGAAAGCATAAAAGCAATTTTGAGTATCTGTGGAAATGTTGACTCTATTTTAAACATTACATGTGGACATCTAAATGTAAACTTCTTTGCTACTAGGTCTTGAAACATTCAAAAAACTTCCTCATTTGCTTTCTCTTTTGGTCAGACAACAGTCAGATCACTGAGTCTAATTCCCTAGACGGGACTTTAAACAACTCCGGTTTCTTCTTTTGCCATGTTTAAATGACTTGGCCAATGTCACGGACAGAGAAAGGCCTACCCAACAGGTTTTCTACCCCTGATTTTCTGTGTATAATGCACTCTTTTCTACCAGATAGCAATTATCATCATAGAGAATAAATTCCCTCAAACAAAATATATAAAACAGAGGTGAATTTCAAACAAACCTACTCTTGCTTTTCTTAGTACATTAGACCAGATAATTCTATAAACATGAAGGTAGAAATGTGCCACCTTATACTAAACCATGTATCAACTTTAAGTGAAACAGCAACAAAATAACATGGAGGTGCAATGTTTTCTGTCTTCCATCAGTGTCCTATGTTACCACTGGGTGATTTTTGAAAAGAACAGCAGATAATGAAGAGAGATAGGACGGTCCAGAGGTCTGAGTCCTTCACCATGTAAAATGAGAATATCATTTAAAAAATAAAAAAAAAAACCTTTTGTATACTATTTGACAATTTATAGCTACAGCTTTAAAAATTCCATATATCTCATACCAGAGACTCTTGATAAGGATTAAACATCAGAATAACCTTCACAATATTTTTAGCAAAGTCTTATGTGTGAGCCTGATCAATTCTGTTACAAGTTTATCAAAATTGATTTACTTTCATACTTCTGAAGAAACTCATTCAGTTTTATAGAGCAACCTGACAACATCTGGTAATAAAATAATCCAAACTGTGTGTGTGTGTGTGTGTGTGTGTGTGTGTGTGTGTGTGTGTGTCTGTGTCTAAATAACCCAAAATGTGTGTGTGTGTGTATTTCAAGTTATATATAACAAAAAAAAACCCACAAAATAAATTCTCTTAAAAGGAGTTACTGAATAAAATATTTTTTCTATAGTATAATGTTTTGTGGTCATTAAAATATAATCATATGATTGGAAGCTACTTACAAAATTACAAGACATGATATTAAGTGAATCAAGAAAATATACAACTCAGTGTGGCATGACAATGAAATTCTTTTTCTTTCTTATTACCTAATTCTCTTTAAAACTGATATATGGATTACTTGACTTCATATGACCTTATGAAATTGGGGGAATTTTCCATCTTGCTTTCTACCTCTAAATCTGTGTTGCCTGCTTCCTCTTCCCCTTTCTGGTTTTTAAATGTTGGTGTTTCCAGGAAATTATCCATGTTCTATGCACATCCCTCTGCTTTCTCCAAGATCTCATCTATTTTCTGAATTCAAGTGCACCTTTATGTTGACGACCGTAAATGTTTGTCATATCTTTTAAAAAGCGTAACTGTAATATTTGCAGGCCCTACCTTGAACTTCGACAACCACTAAATATACTGTATTTCAAACAAATTTATTCCTCTTATTCCACCCTCTCCACCTTCTAGAGTTTTTATCTTGAAGGAATCAGCAACCACCAGGTTTTCTACCCACCCAGACTACTTGCATCCTCAATGCCATCCCGTTGACTTACCTTCAGTAGCCTCTTCTGAACAGTTTAAATCTGTTTTTCAAATATTAATTAAATGGACACAAATCTGTTTTGCACAGAGTAACCATGTGATCCTGTGTAGAATTTAAGTCCATCTGCTGTTGACAACTCTCCAACACTGTCCAATACCTTTTGGATAAACAAAGCAGTAGTTGGTAAGGCATGAAAGAGTCTTCCAAACTAGAATTTCTGTGAAATTTAGAGCAAAATCGTGTGAAATAATTGCCACAACACAGGACTATTTGTATTTCTCCACTAGTTTTGAGTTCTTCTCACATATATGAAGTGAGCTTTGACACTTTGATATGGTTTGGATTTGTGTCGCTGCCCACATCACATGTCAATTGGAGGCGGGGCCTGGTGGAAGGTGATAAGATCATAAGGGCAGATTTTCCCTTGCTGTTCTAGTGACAGTGAGTGACTTCTTACAAGATCTGACGGTTTAAAAGTATATGGCATTTCCCCCTTCAATCTTCCTCTCTCCTGCTACCATGTAAAGAATGTGCTTATTTTTCCTTTGCCTTGTGCTACTTAAGTTTCCGGAGGCCTTCCAGTCATGCTTTCTGTACAGCCTACAAAACTGTGAGTCGACTCAACTAAACCTCTTTTCTTCATAAATTACCCAGTCTCAGGCAGTTCTTTAAAGTAGTGTGAGGATGGAAGATACAGGCATGCCACTTCTCTTCCCTTTTCACCAACTTAACATATCCATGCCCCTAGTAATTCAGTTCATGTGTTGCTATGTACACAGAACATGCCTGTTAAATCCCTGACGGATGGTTGTATTAATCTGTTTTCATGCTTCTTATAAAGACAAATCTGAAACTGAGAAGGAAAAGAGGTTTAGTTGGACGTACAGTTCCGCGTGGCTAGGGGGGCCTCAGAATCATGGTGGGAGTTGAAAGGCACTTCTTACATGGCAGTGACAAGAGAAAAATGAGGAAGAAACAAAGGCAGAAACCCCTGCTAAACACATCAGGTCTCATGAGACGTATTCACTATCATGAGAATAGCATGGGAAAGACTGACACCCATGATTTAATTACCCCCTGGGTCCCTCCCACAACGTGGGAATTATAGGAGATACAATTCAAGTGGAGGTTTGGGTAGGGACACAGCAAATCATATCACATGAGTGAATGGACATAGGTTGGGAATGGAGAAGGTGCTTTCCTAGATGGGGAAACTGAGGGTAATAAGAGGAAGATGTTGTGCTTAGCGTGGCATAAGAATCTACTATGTGCTAGACATAAATGATTTCTGGGCATTGAATCACACCATTCTTGCTCTGGTTTGAATGTGGCCCCTTTGGAATTCAGGTGCTGCCAATGTAATATTAACAGGTGGGACCATTAAGAGGTAATTTAGCCATGAGGGCTCCTGGCTTGTGAGTAGGATTAGGGCCCTTATAAAAGCGGCTCCCACAGCATTCAGAGAGTTTAATCTCCAGCTTCCTTCCAGGTGAGGACATCATCACTCCCCGTGGAGGAGGCAGCAGTAAGGCGCTGTCCTGGAAGCAGAGAGCAGCCCTCACCAGACACCAAACCTGCCAGCACCTTGCTCTTGACCTTCCCAGAATCCAGACATGTAAGAAGTATATTTCTGCTCTGTATAAATTACCCAGTTTGTCGTATTTTGTTATAGGAGCACAAATGACCTAAGATAATCTTCATATTAACCCTCTGTAGCAAGTCTCAATGCTATCCACATTTGAAACGTAAGACAGCTGAGGAGCAGGGAAGTAATTTTTCCAGTTACAAAGACACTGTGCTGCAGAGGCAGGAATCAATGCCAGGCTTCTTAACACTGGTCAATTGTGTCTTAAATAGACACAACAATATCAGATCAAGAAAAAATGAAACACAAAATCAGTAACCCGCATAGAACTAAACTCTTCAAACTTTTATTCCTTTTATTTCTCTTGCATTTCCACTTCTGTCTTGCAAATGTACTGTGTATTTTTGACAAACTGACAACAACAACAGCATGGTTTTGAATTGCCTTTATTTACTGCAGTGATGTCACACATTTTTATATGTCAACTGCACAGTATATCTCTATCCTTTTTATCTGGTCCACAGACCAGTTAGGCTGCTATAAGATCCGATGATTACCTTCTCCACCTTTTTCCAATTTTGATGTAGAAAAAAAAGTAACTCAATAATGACAAAGACATAGAAAAAAAATGAATGGGACAGAGAGCCTTTGGACAAAAAAAAGACAGTAATGGTACAAGAAGAAGATGATCTGCAAAATTAAACCCAACCATAATCCACCATGTGTTAATGACTACCAAAATAGCAACAATAAAAATTCCCAACAAAGCCAAGACAGTGCAGATGAGATGCTTCAGAACAAAATTATGAAAATCCCAATGATCTTTGATTATGCATGCACAGTAGGAAGTTTGCAGTATTGCAGACAAAGTGTGTATGGAAACCATTTTTTGTTAGAATACTAAATTATAATATTCAGGAAATTCTAGTTATACATTAATTTTAGGTTTAAAATATCTAATATTAGTCACTTTTTAAAACTAATTTTGTAAGGTTGCTAGAAAATTGACATAAGCACGTTAAGATATTAGTTTCTGGAACTGTCTATTGGCTTCCTGTAAAAGACATAAACAATGTATGCATTTTTGAATTGTTTTTCAGTGCATGAGAGAATCTAATATCATGATCCACCAGTGGACATTCACAACATCATTTAACTCCTACCGTTAAAATAATTGTTTTAGAAAAACACACAACGTATCTCTGTCATATTGTTTTTATTTGATGTGACTTCACCTGGGTGGGACCAGGGTTTAGCTGGAATACTGTCAGACCTATTTTGGGGCTGAGGATTGAGCTTCTACATAGTTTCTAATCAAGGATGTCCTGAAGTCTCTCATGCCCATGCCTGTTGTTTCTTATGCATACTCTCTCCTAGATTAAACTGTAGATGATTTAATTGAGCTCAGTTCTTCCTCTGTTTACCTGATGATGTGGGTGGAAGAAGGAAGGAAAGTAGACTTGTTCATGTCTCATAAACCGTATTTAAATGCCTCACATTCCAGGAAGCAAGTTACTAGCATGCTATACAAACTCTAACTCCGCAGCCAAACTGTGTTTAAGCCCAAGTTCAAGCCAGATATTTTTGGAGTCATAAGTAAATTGAGGTTCCAGCAGCAGAGTGGCTAGTAGCCCTGCCCTAATGGAAAATGAAGGAGAGCTGGATGTGGTAGTTACACGGTGCCTCTCATGGGATCCTTCTTTTACCTGGTGGGCAGCCAAGGGCCTAGTTGTTCAACCTATGCCTAGGTGTTCTTCAGGTAAGAAACCTATTTATACTGGCAGTTGCTCTTGGGGCTCCTGCCTGACCCCTGTCCAGTGTCTGCCTGCCTGACCACGGCTCTGGTGCTGGCTGCTCAACCTTGTGTTGTCTCTGGCATCCTTGAGAATACCCAGCCTGGGGAAGTCCCTAGTTCTTCAGGTGGAAGGTATAAATTTAATCCATAACAAGAAACAAGTTCAAATACTTTAAGATCCTGGCCTAGGCAGGCATAATGAATTGGAAGTATAGTCCTTTCATGGAGCACAATTATCTTGATTTACTGGGTGAATTTGTGGTTGGTTTTTAAAGAGTCATGTCGACATCTCACGTTATTCAACTATTTATCTCATCATTCATCATCTTCCCTCCCTCTGTCCCTTCCTCCCTTTCTTTCTTTCTTCCTTCTTCCGTTTCTTACTCTCTGCTTTTATGCCTAAATGGCTTTCTCTTTTTTTTTTTTTTTCCCATTTATTTGTTTTATTGCATTTTACATTTTGGGGTACATGTGAAGAACATGCAAAATTGTTGCATAGGAACACACGTGGCAGTGTGATTTGCTGCCTTCCTCCCCATCACCTACATCTGGCATCTCTCCCCTTGCTATCTCTCCCCAGCTTCCCACCCCCCACCCTCCCTCCCCTATTTCCCCCCAACTGACCCCAGTGTGTAGTGCTCCCCTCACACATGGACACAGGGAGGGGAGCACTAAATGGCTTTCTAACTTTTTCTGAATTCGTATTATATTTTCTATGTGTACAACTGATAGTCAGCAGTATTCTGATTAATTCTCAGCAACCACTGAGCCATTGAATGATGATGGATATCTAACAGAAGTATTGAGACAAAGTAGGTGCTCAATAAATATTCCTGAAAGGGAGGAAAGAAGCGAAGGAGGGAAGGAAAAAGGGAGGCATAAAAAAAGTTAGAAAGCCATTTATCTCCCAGAACATTAAAAAGTAGAAAATACAGAACTATGGTTTGGGGGCAAAGAATGATGATTTAAAAATGCTTTCATCGAAAATGTTAGCACATAAGAGAAGATGCTCCTGGGGAAAGAGTTTGTATTTTGTTATATTCCATTTTGAACAAAATGAGTGGTGATATGAAAGTCCTTATGTTTTTACCTTGCTGTAAGAGAAAAAAAATAGTAGTCTCCTATGAAAAGGCAATATCACTACTCTGTTGGTTTTTTACAAAAACTTCTATTAGCTTTATTTGGTTTTGTTTTTCTGCCCACAAAGAGTATTACCTGTAATTTTTAGAAATTTAAGGAAAATAAGGAAAGCACAAAGAAGGAAACAAAACTTCTTTTACACCCAGAGAACAGAAGTAACTATTGATAATGGCCCGGGCTCCATTCTTCTGTCATGTATCTATGCATATCACATGAGAGGGCTTTTTTACGTTATTATGTTTTAAAGACGGAGTGTCATGTTCTCTAATTCTAAATCAGCTGTTTCTATTTAATATTTTATAACTTAGAAAAAATATTCTTTTTAAATGAAATTTTGGGTTGTTACACCCTTCGTTGTGGTGAGCTGGCTCTAGAGGGCTCTGGTCTTCGGTTCTGGCCACTTCTGTCTCGGTCCCAAGTCCTCTATGAACAATCTGTGTTGCTTTGGGAAAGTCCCTGCATCTCTTTGAATATCTATCTCACTCACCATATAAAGTAAAAAGATTGGAATTAGATGATGTGTCTTACAAGCGCTAGTGCTCTGGAATTTTCTAACTCTCTGTCAGGACGAAGTCTCCTGAGTGCCATCAGAATCCTGGGAGACTGTGGAGAGGAGCAGGACCCCGTCCATTCCGGCGACCCCTGAAAGCACTGAGGAGGAGGAACATTGGTCCCTCTGTGGCTTTTCTTTATTCATCACTTTTTCTTTCTGCTCAAAACATCCCCAGACCCTGCTCAGGCCCAGGGAAAGGGGGTAACCGTGAGCTCTCTTGTTGGAGTTCAATTCCTTGCCCCATAATTTAAATGGGAACAAGTGAATTCTCTCCAGCAGACACTGTTATTGATCAATTTTATTAGCCTTCTACCTGTAGCCTTTATTTTTGTAATGCTTCTACAAAAATAAAGTCTTTTAACACAAAACAAAAGGAAAATCTCCATTTGGGACAATAACTGCCTTTTTCCAGGACTTAAGATGTGGCATACAGAAGGGGCATAGCTACTGCCCAAATGTAACAACACGTTTTCCATCAGTGGCTCTGGCTTTGAGGAAGTCATCAGCCTCCTGAAGGGCAGCAGCATCTTAGGAACATAGAACTAGTTTAGAGTTCAGTGGTTGCAGGTGCTGTGCAAGTTTGAGAAATTTGCTGAACATCTCTGAGCTAAATCATAATGTATCATATTATAATAAAATATGTCTTAAGTATGTCATTCTTATTATTTTACTAACATGGTTTGTGTGTGCAGAGTCATCTTCCAGGCACCTGCTAATTCTGCCCTGCTACCTCTCCAACTCCTCTTCTACCCGTTTCCCTGCCTCACTCTCTCTAGCTGCACTGGCCTTCTTCCACCTGCTGCTGTGTCATCCCTGGCTTGTTATTCTCCAAGCCACTTGATCTTTCTCCAGATCTTTGTTTAGGGGGTCCTTACTTTTAAATCCCTGCTGAATATCATCTTCGCCGAGTCCCACTCACCAATTGTTCGTCCACCCACCTCAATACCATAAGTCCCTCAGTCACTCTCATCATTTTTATTTTCTTGAGATAGGGTCTCATTTTGTCACCCAGGCTGTAGTGCAGTGATGTGATAGTGGCTGACTGCAGGCTGGAACTCCTAGGCTCAAGCAATCTTCCTACCTCAGCCTTCCAATTAGCTGGGACCCCAGGTACACGCCACCACATGTGGTGAATTTTTATTTTTATTTTAGTAGAGTCAGGGTCTCATTATGTTGCTCAGGCTGGTCTCAAACTACTGAGCTCAAGTGATCTTCCCAGAGTGCTGGGATTATAGGAGTAAGCCACTGCACCCAGCAATATTTTTTATCTTAGCATACGTTAGTGTTCAAAAATAACTTAGGACTCTAAATGTGTGTGTGTGTGTGTTTGTGTGTGTGTGTGTGTGTGTGTGTGTGTGTGTGTGTGTGTTGTGGTGTGTGTTGTGTGTGCAGCTGGTTTGGTTACTGACCTTCCTTCCCACTAGAACAGAATTTTTGTGAGAGAAGGGAAGTCAGTCGTCCAATTCAAAGCACAGCATCTAGTACAAAGTAACTGCACAGTATACATGTGGTGAACAAATGAATCAGAGGGAAGGAAGGAACAAAGGAAATATGGAAATATTGAAGAGAGATTGGGAGATGAGGGCTAAATACTATTCTTATGGACCTATAAGGTAATCCATAAAGGACTTTTCTAGTATCTCTCCCCAACATGTGGGAAAGGGAAATCATTGGCTCAGGCTCTGGGGCTATGAAGTCCCCATGTTTCCTGAAGCAGCACATGCCAGCTATGACCCTTTTCCTTGGTTGGAAATAAACTTCATCTTAAAAGTTTATTTTTCTTTTGCATTCTAATTCATATATCTATTCATTATATTTTAAAACCTGTTCCCTTGTCATCTATTACAGTGCTGCAGGAGGATGCTCAGCGCTCGTGATGTGGACTCCTCCTGTGACTCAGGTATGTTTTCTGGCTGGGGAAACCTATCTGGTGATGCGAGTCTGTGAAGGTCTTGGGGATTGGTTGATCTTGTAAATGGCATGCCCCATTGTAAGCTTTTTCTAAATCACATTTGTGTTCGTGAAGGGGATGAATTGCAGGGCAAAAAGATAATGCTGCAAATTGGATTCGCTCACTGCTATTTGTGCACAAATAGAAGAAAAAGTAATGCTGTGCAGTCTTTCTCAAAAACTGAAGGATATACTTTACCCAATAAATGCTGCTTTTACACGTAGACATAATGCTTATGTACTACTAATTTTTTTATTCATTTAAAATGTCTGAATGAAGGTGTTATATATGTCTAAGTATGCTTGATCAGTCCTAGGAACTTTTGTACATTGATGTTTTAGAAAGAAAGTGGTACAGGGGTTAAGAGAACTGGATCACAGCCCCTGGCACGGACTGTGTGAGAACTTCAGTTCTTGCCAGCGAAATAAGTTTTGGCTCCGTAGTTTTGTTTTTCTGCATTTCTAAGGATTTTCTTACATTAGTACACAGATGCTCTGGTGAGAAAAAAAAAAAAAAAAAAAAAAAAAAAAAAAGTGTCATCCCAGGGGCATAGTTAGTGCTGGACTCCACTTACAACTGGGAAATGTGGCAGTGCAAGACAATGCCAGAGACAGACAAGAGGTGTACAACAGGCTTCCAGCCTTTGAAACATGAGTGAAACAGACAAGCCAAACAGGTAATAAATGTCCAAGTGTCAAAACAAGAATGGTGTCTGAATGATGTGAAAACCAGCTTCAGACTTCTTCCTTGCATCGTGCCAGAACCCCAGTATCCCTGCCTGAACAGGTGCTCACTTCCTTGTGGTCACCCTGAGGTTGGCTACCTCCAAGTTCTTTGATTTTGCCTATCAACCTCTCTGTTCCCTCCCTATATTTTCATCTTTTTCCATTCTTCCTTCTATAGCCAATTAATACTCAATTTTCACAACCACTATAATGTCAGATCCTACAACTGGACTATCTACTGAGAGATAGGATCTCAAAGTAACGAGTCATTTACATAGAAAGCATCTTGCCGCATAATGAGGCATGGGTGAAAGAGCAGATAGAGAAGTGGAAGACAGGAGTTACTTGCAGGAGAAACAGCCTGGCGTGATTTGGAATAGTATATTCAGGAATTGGTGAGAAAATCACATGGCTAAAGAATGCAGCGTTTGAGACCAGCCTGACCAACATGGTGAAACCCCCTTCTCTACTAAAAAATACAAAAGTTAGCTGGTCATAGTGGCACACACCTGTAATCCCAGCTACTCAGGAGGCTGAGGCAGGAGAATCACTTGGACCTGGTAGGCAGAGATTGCAATGAGCCAAGATCACGCCACTGTACTCCAGGCTGGGTGACAGAATGAGATGCCATCTCAAAATAAATCAACAAATAAATAATAAAGAGTTCGGGGTTACCAAGTTGGAAGTAACGTGGCAATATTTCAGGAAGACAGACTGAGGACATTTCATAAATATTAAGCATGGCTTAATATTAGGAGCTAAGTTAGGTGTTAGAGGCACACAAAACACAAGGTAAATATGATCCCTGTCCTCAAGGAGCTTGCAGTCTAGGGGAGTGTGAGTGGTAAGATGACCAACAGCAAACAATTAAAAACAACTAAAATTACAAATTGATTTTTGTCTATGAAAGAAATAATGAAAACTAGTTCAATGGGGTAGTCAGGAGATGTCTCTAAGGTGATCATATTTGACTCATAATCTCTGAAGTGTCAGCCATGAGAATAACAGAAGCTTCCAAGTAGACAGACCAGTATGTGCAAATGTCCTGAGGTATAAAGACAGTTAAGGAAGTGCTGGTGGTTGGAACTTCATGAGGGAGTGTATGGGATGCCAAGGCACAAACAAGTAGGGGATAGGTCAAGGGGGGCCAAGATTCCAGGTTTGATTTGATTATAAATACAATAATGATATTGATAATAATGGTGATAATTGTAAAGATAAAAAGTAACATTTACTGAGTTTTACTCTGTGCCTGAAGCACTTTACATTTTTAACTTTTATCTGTCACAACTATCATATGGGATGACAGCTACCATAGTTTTTATTTTACACATATGTAAACTAAGGCACAGAGGCAGGAAATAACTTGCCCTAAATTACGTGAATAGTCGGGTAAAGTTAGCAAAATGTTTTATTAAAAAATAGCCTAATTTGATTTACTTTTAAGAGGATAATTTTAACTGCCATTTGTAAAAATATTAGAGGAGGGCAAACATATAAACAGGAATTTTTAAGAGCATATTACGACAGTCAAAGAGGACAGGATGGCTTACACTAGGATTTTGGTACAAAAGATAAAAAGAAAAAGGCAGATTTTAAATATATTCTGAAATAAAATTAACAAAATGTTTTAAAGGATCAAATGGGGGAGATAAAAGGAGAAAAATTAAAGATAATTTGAATGTTTCTCACTTGACCAATTAGATGGAAAAAAACAGTAACATGCATTTCTTGAGTTGAAGAGTTATAGGGTAGAGATGAAAAGGGGCTAAGGAATCAGAGTGCAGACTTACACTTACAATTGTCCTGCTGTGGTCTGCAACAAGGTGGTTCCTTTTTAACAAAGGAAACAAAAAGTAGTTGAAGAGAGTGGCCCATCAAGAACCTGATTCTAGATTCTCTTCCATGTAGGAAACAGGCAGATGCTAAGAGAGAGGAGGGACAAAGAGATTTGCAGCAGGGTACAATAGATACAATGTCTCAAAAGTGCAGGAGTCTCAGCATCTCCCTCCAAATCTTCCTCTCTTTCTCTTAAACACACGCAGATACACACAGGAATGCACAGTAGAAATTATTTATGGTGTATATCAGCATGGATGGGAGGGGCCTGTGGGGTTTAGATCAGCTGGGTGAGCACAGCCCGAGGCATCTAGGAACTGGCATCCACTCTTGTGCAAAAGGCATATAGAACACCACAAAATTAATCCAAGTTCAGTTTGTCCCTAATCAACACTCTGGGATTTGGGCCAGGGCTCCAGTTGCTCAATGAGAAACTGGAAACAAGAAGACAGAGGCTGGAATCAAAGCAGCTTGGGCCCCTTTGGAATGTGGCACATTGAGGTGGAATTCTACGCAGGGACGCATTGCTCAGAGATATTCCCTGGAGGATTAGAACATGGATCCAGCTGGATGTCTCCAAAGCTCTGGCCTCAACACGGAACTCATCTTGAGTTTTAGAAGTCTATCAGAGAGGCCTTCCTTGAATCAAAGCGATGTTGTGTGTCTCCAGGGCTCTCTCCCCACTTGTTTTCTTCCCTGAGAATGGCATTCATCATATTTTGCTGCAATTACATAAAACCTGGTGAAATTATAACTCATAAAAATAGACTTTTCATTACTATCTCTTCAGTTGATAGCACAGTGTCTGAAACATGCAAAACCCACAAAACGTGGATCACTGAGTGAATGTAATCTCTTACCCAAATTCAGTGTCAAATAAGTGTTCGTATCACATAAAAATGAAGGCTTCTCCGAGTATCCATTTGAAAATATTCACAATTCCATTAAAATTGTACAGCCTGTAAAAAACATTTCCTAAATTAAAGTGAATGTCCAAAGTTATCTTTATCTGAGTTTCCCAGGACAGCTCTAACAAAGCACCACAAATTAGGAGGCTTAGAGGAAAAGGAACTTTTTCTCTCACACTTCTGGAGTCTAGAAGTCTGAAACACAGATGTTGGCAGGATCAGCTTCCTCTGGAGAGTCAGAAGAATTTATCCCATTCTTCATTTGTATCCTCTGGTAGCTGCTGGCATTTTTGTAATTCCTTGGCTTGTAAATGCATCACTCCAATCTCTGCTTTTATCTTCCCTCTGTGTCTGTGCTTCCTCTGTATCCAACTATCTTTTTATAAGGGCATTAGTCAAAGTATTAGCGTCCACCCTTATCCAGTATGACTTCATTTTAACTTGATTACATCAGTAAAGATCCTCTTTCCACATGAGATCACAGGAACCAGAGATCAGTACTTCAACATATGTTTTTGGAAGAACACATTCAACCTACCACATAGTTCTTTCAAATGACTCTGGGATGGTGAGGAGTGAGGGCTTTTGTAATGAAAGACTACTTTAAGAACATGCTTATCTTCTTCTCGTCTTGCGTGAGACTAGCCCTATGCTGACCTTTTTGCAGAGCTGGTCTTTATTAAATATCCAACTTATTGGAATAGCTGAAAAATTTTATCTGTGCGAGGTTCCTCTTCAGGGGCCATAGGTTTAAAAGCACCATTCTCTGTTCCCTGCCCTGGAGGAACAGAATGTCCTCTTTGGATGAGGGCTTCTGTATTAGTCAGGGTTCTGTAGAGGGACGGGACTAATAGGGTACATGTATATATGACAACAAGTTTATTAAGGAATATTGACTCACAGGATCACAAGGCAAAGTGGCACAATAGGCTATCTGCAAGCTAAAGAGTAAGGAAGCCCAGTCCAAGTCCCAAAATCTCAAAATTAGGGAAGCCGACAGTGCAGCCTTCAATCTGTGGCCAAAGGTTCTGGCAAACCACTGGTGAAAGTCCCTGAGTCCAAAAACCGAAGAGCTTGGAGACATCACGTTCAAGGACAGGAAGCACCCATGCCCTTACATGAACCCTTTCGTGTTCTGTCTGCTTTTATCCTAGTTGCACTGACAGCTGATTAGATGGTCCACTGATGCAAATGTGAATCTCCTTTGGCAACACCCTCATAGACACACCCGGGAACAATACTTTGCATCCTTCAATCCCGTCAAGTTGACACTAGGTATTAAGTATCACAGCTTCCCAGACCACTGGACTCCTGCAAGTCAACAGAGGGAAATCCAGCTCTGAGCAGCAGGAGAGGGGCTGTGGAAGGGCCCTACACAGCATTTAATCCCATTTCTCTCCTCCTTTATCATTAGGCCAGTGTCTGATTAACTGGGTGTCTCAGGACAGCATTTTTTTTAACAGAGACATATTTTATCTCACCCTAACTAGCTCTTTTTATGCAAACAAGCACTGTGTACTTTGTTTATGTTTCAGCTAAATCAAAGAATTTTTTGGCAGGAACTGCATTCTTCCAGTAGTCATATGCTATTGATTAATCACACATAATAGAGAGGTATTGCATGGGGTAATTTCATACCAATTACTACCCATAATTTAAGATCTTTTGGACACATTGTCTCATTTTATTATACCATACCTTTGAGGGGGTGGGAAGAGAACAGAGAGAGAGAGAAAGGGAAGGGGAGGGAAAGTGACTGTAAGGAAGGGGGAGGGGACTGCAGGGCAGAGAGGAAGAAAGAAAAGCATCTGGAGTTAAAACAATAGGAAGAAATAAGCGTGTTCCATAGATTTGAAGAAATTTCATAGCTGAACAAGTTGTTCAACAAATAGCGCCACCCTGTGGATTAGAGTTCTATGACACCTGAAAAAATAAACATTTTTTCAGAGCAAAGCACTGGGATTACTAATGTTGTCCTTAGAAGCATACAAATGAAAGTGAATCCCTTACCTGAGGACGCAGAGTGCAGAGGAAGCTTTCCAGCACAGGAATCTGCCTCTTTGCCGGCTAAAAAGATCTCTTACGTATCCCACATTGACTGTGCATGACACAGGCCACAGGACATCCATGCATTGTTTAGTTTTTGCATATAATTGTTTAAGGAAATTATTATTGTTCCCAGATGAGATATGAAGAGGTTAAGTGACATGTCCAAAGTCACATAGCTTCTAGGTGACAGATCCATTCAGGGACATCCAGGTCTGGATGCTTTCCAAACTCAGCTTCCTCATCAATGTTCTTTTCAGGGTCTTCTATAGCAGGTCTTTCTTTGAGGAAGTCAGGTAAACAGGCTGATGTGCCTTTGGCTTGAAGCTGCAGGCCCTGGACATACAGAGCCTTTTCTGAATAAATGCATGTGAAATGGGCTACGGGATGTGTGGCTTCTAGCACACAAACTTGCCCTTCCATAGGCTAAACTCAGCCTCATCTTCCCACTGTCCACCCTTCTTTGCACCAGTGCCAGCTAGTTATTTAAGAAAATAGTTCAAATCCTATCCACCATCCTCTCAAAAACATCAAATGCCTTGGAATTAGTGGTTTGGGGCAGTGCTGGTGGAAAGGAACTCCTGTGTGCATTGGAGCCCCTTTAAAATCCAGCGTGTCTCTTTCCCTTTTGCATCACCTCACTCCAATCTCTTCTCTCCAATTACTCTAAGAATGCTCTGAGAGTTCCCCTTTCTGAGCCGACACTTTATTTCCCAGAATTATTAGTCATTCTCCCCAGTTTCACTTGCTATGGACATTCATCTCTTCTTTTGAGCTTCACATCAGATGTCTCTGCCATTTGAAAGCCTTTTTTCTAATCTCTCAGGAGTTAGCATAGTGTTCAGGCGTCAAGAAGAGGACAATAAATAGTCAAATGAAGAAGATGAGAAGACTAAGAAGAAAAGACAATGGCTTCATTACTTAGTTTTATTTGGATGCTTTGGGCTTTTGTTTGTTTGCTAGTTTTCTCTTATATCACAAACAATTCTGAGATAGAGAATATCGGGTCGGTGCAACAAAACTGCCATGTCATCCTGGATATTGAAGGATGGAACCTTCTGTCTGATATACTCAGTATGCTCAGTGTGTAGTTTTGGTCTGCACAGGAATTCTTTGAACTGTGTTAGATCACGTCACTTCTCTGCTGAAAACCCTCTATGAGCTGATCTTCACTAGCTCAATCACAGGGATCGCCAGCGTTTAATACAGTAAATGTGGGGCATGCGGGAGCTCTTCTCAGCAGGCAAAGATGTAGAGTCTCACTTGCTGGCAGCCCCTAGTGTCCTGCTGTACCCTGGCCTCCCTCACTCATCCACTCCAGACACATCTCCCTCCTCAAAGAACCACAGCTCTGCTAGCAGTCATTCTCTCAACCAGCGGAATGTCTCTTGTTCTTCTCACTTCCCATCTAAGTTCATTCTTTCTTTATTAGCATTTCGTTGTACATTTGGAAAAACATCACATGCTTTATGCAAATGGTTTAGAAAGATCCAGAAAAACAACATATCTAATCTTCTGATTGCTCTAAATAATATTATCATTATTGGCACAGTTGAGGCCATGTTTTCTAATAAAAAATTTAAACTATGCACCAATAAAAAGCCCAAAGAATGCTCTGGAATTTCGGTGAGAATTCTGAGTTGCACTCCTTTTTCTTTACCAACAATGTTTGAATGAAATTCTTTACTTTTTGAATTTTATAAGCAACTTACTGTCTCATATTAATATCTGTTAAATTATTAATTTCTTTTTAAATTCTTCATGTTAGATAGGGATTGTTTTATTTTTTTCTCTCCCACTATTTCCCATCTTATAGGTTTAGGCATTCTAAAATTAGCTTTTAAAATTCTACTGAACTTGGAAATTTTAAATTTTGTTTTCTCTAAATATTGGACCATCAGTGCATGTTACCCTTGTTATGCACCACTAAATATTATTTTTCTTTAAATTCATCAAAGTTCTGGATAGGTGTTTGCTTGTCTTGCTTGAGTAATATTACCTGCTTGTAATTTATTTATTTATTTCCTGTTCTTGTAATCCCATGTGTGCTTAATTGGTTATAAATATTTAAGTGTTGCCAATCATAAAATCTTCATTTGTGAAAGTTGATGTTAAACACTTACTGTGAAACATGTAAGAGTAATAACAAAATACATTGTCTTTAAATTTAGTATATAAAAACCACTTACTTTCTAATCTGAAAGACTCTTTTTTGTAAAATTAACAAGAATATGTTTTATGTTTCAAAAAAGCTAGACAAAATTTGAAACGTTCCTTTTCCAAAGAAATGATAACTATTCTAGGTGATGGAGATCCTAAACACCCTGATTTCATTATCCCACATCGTATGCACATATCAATGTAACACATATATTCCACAAATATATACAATTATTATGTATAAAATAATAAAATTTGACTTAATAAAAATTAAAATTAAGATATAATAAACATATGAAAGTATCAGTAGAATCCTATAAAAACACTACTTTCTCTCATGATCTTCTAATAGAAATTTTTTATTACATGCTAACTAATGTCAAAATTAGATTTCTTTTCCTAGAAACCTTCTCATAATCTCACACAACTGTGATGAACATTTTCAGAACCATCAGTCATTATAATAGCAAAGTTCAAAGCGTTTTTGTCTTTCTTGTTCAATTTAAGGGCAATTTTCTTTATCTTACAATGGGAAGGCCAGGCTTATGAATAATTCTCTGTTATAGTCTCATAATTTTAGTCAGTAATGAGATCTTTATTAAGTAAAGAATGTGTACTATCCTGCAGGTGGGTTTTATGTGGCTTCTATTTAATGGAAATATACTTTGAAACAATAATTTTTATTGTTTCAAATTTCTTAAAAATTTAATCTTAAGAATTCCTATTTAATTTTAATTATTAATTTTTCTCTTCTTAAAATACTTTTGTATTTATTTTACCAGTATCCAAACTTTTCTCATTATTATCTATCAATGAAAAATAAAATGTAAGAGTGCATATTTGAACATAATGTTAAATTAAATAGAATAAATCAAAACAACATTTAATATATTTTATCACAATAGACTGATAAAAGATTACTAACATTATAATACAAAGGACAAATTATATCAAATAAAATTAAAATGTATACTTTTAATATCTGTTAAAGTTTTGAAGCAAACTTGAACTTATAAAAAAAGTTGCAAGTACAGTACAAGTAATGTACTTTTAGTATATGTTAACGTTTTGAAGCAATCTCAAACTTATAAAAAGCTGCAGGTACAGTACAGATAATGTTCTTTTGCCTATCTTGATGCTTCATCACTACGAGTTGTTCAGTGTACTTTCTTACAAACAAAGACTTTTTCATACTTACTCACAATCCAAACATCAAAATCAGGAAATTAACATTGACACATAGCACATTTAATTGACCTCTATAATTTTCGGACCCTCTGTAACTTTTGCCAATCTTGTCAAAAATGTGAAACTTATTGTAGAAAAAAACGGCATGGTGGTTGTGAGGGGATGGGAAAGTGAGAAACGGGCAGTTGTTCAATGGGTATAAAGTTAGAGGTAGACAAGGTGAATAAATTCTAGAGATCTGCTATGCAACATAGTGCCTATAGTTAACAGTGCTGCTGTGAACAGAAAATATGGTTAGCAGGCTAGATTTCATGTTAAGTGGTTTTATCTCAGTCATCAATCAATCAGTCACTCAATCGAAGGTTCAGTAGGCTTCTGACCAATTTGTATGACTTCATGTATGAGGAACAATCAACAAGACCAACCATGTCACTCCTAGATTTCCATCATCATTGACCAAGATTTCTTTCAATAGTTATTTCTTTGGCTAAGAATTTAATGCCAATTTGAAATAAAAATACCTTTTTAATGAAACCACTTGATGGCCAGTCCTAAGTGTCAAGGCAGCAAGCAGATGCAAAGGCAGAGATCTAGTCAAGAACAATTTTAGGCAATGAAAATAAAGGCTGGCTGTGGTGGCTTACATCTGTAATTCCAGCACTTTGGGAGGGCAAGGCAGGCGGATCACATGAGGTCAGGAGTTCGAGACCTGCCTGACCAATATGATGAAACTGCATCTCTACTAAAAATACAAAAATTATCCAGGCATGGTGGCATGCACCTGTAATCCCAATTACACAGGAGTCTGAGACAGGAGACTCGCTTGAACCCGAAGGTGGAGGTTACAGTGAGCCAAGATCACGCCACTGCACTACAGCCTGGGTGACGAGAGTGAAACATCATCTCCAAATTAAGTAAAATAAATGCTCTGGCATGTTTCTGCACAAAGATGTGAGATTTAAAGTGTTGAGCAAGTACAGATTCACATTCCTGGGTGTTTTCAGTGTATACGTGGACAGTAGGCTACTTGCCATATTTAGTTATGGCTAATCCAGGACTAAAAATGACTATTGACGCATTGTGTGTGTTTCCTTCCTCCTTTATGTAGGTTTATGTCTTCCTTTCCAGATGCGTTTATAAGTGGAAGTAGGTTAAATCTGGAACCCTGCTCTCATCATTCCAGTTCCACTCAACTCTTTTCTCTCACTCTGCCTCACCTCGTGCTTTCATTGTGCTCTCTATTCATTCGAACCCCTTCTGTGTGATCTATGGGGATTCCGAATCACAAAATATAGGAAATACAATGATAATTCTCTTCTATTGTAACATTCCTGGATAAAGCAATCTCTGTGCCTGGAGAAATTCATTTCTCGTCCACCAGTAATACTTTTCAGTAAAGGAATGCTGAAGAACCACTCTATTCTGTACTCCAGGCACTGTCACAGATACTGCCCCGCCACATCCTCTGTCCTGAGCACCACAAAACCTGCAGTACGAAGTCCCGTGCCTGGTACTTAGTAGATTCCAAAAAATATACATGATGAGTTGATAGTCTGCTGATTGCACACTTCAGTAATATTCACAAGAAGTCTTTGAGTCATGATTACTGTTCTCTTTATAGATTTAAAATCAGTAATTATCTGTTAACTGGAAAATCGCAGGGTATATTCATCATATATTTCAGGACAGATAGTTTTTACTACGGGGCAAATAGGTTAAAATTACACTTTATGGTAGTTGCATTTAGGTTTTAATTCAAAGAATCTGTAGAGAAATCTATGCAATACATAGTTTGTTCAGATTAGTTTTCATTTGGGGAATAAAGTTCTGAAATATCTTTAAAGCAGTTTACTCATCAATTGAAATGTCCTCCAAAAAGAGAGCTATTCAGAAACCATGGTGTATGGTGGTGGAAAAGAAAAGCTCCCTCAGTTTTTTTGGAGGGAATAACTTAAAAAAAATAATTAAATGGCTACGTTTACTTGGTGCAATTAAGAATTAAACTTGTCAATTCTGAAATAAAATTACATCTTAAATAAACTTACGTGATGTTCTGGTAAAATAAATAAATATATACATACATAAATACATAAAATCAGAAACTCAACAAGGCACAGTAAAAAAGACACCAAATCAGAACTCCTGTCTTAAGACTCTACGTCCAGCACGCTCTCCATTACTCTAGGTTGCCTCTCTATTGTAGGAAAGTCCTAGTATTTTTTAACTCAGTTTAAATAGAACAAAGCATTTCTATTTTCAAATTTTCCTTCAAATCAGACACTTTAACTTGACAGTAGAATGGTTTAAGTGCCCCCTCCCTGAGGGAAGGATATAATTTCTCATCAGGGACTTCAGAGATAGATGCCATAAAAATGCACAGGGCGATGGGCAGTATGGATTATCTTGTTGCATCTATGAATGTGAGATTGAAATGTTTGACCTATTAGATTTTCTTCACACTGATGAAATTTTGGATGGCAGCTTCACTTAGAAACTAAATTAACCAAAAATCTCCATCCTGTTCAGGAATAATTTGAAATCTGAATGTGCTATTTACTTTTCTGCCTAGTCAGACCGCTTTCCATCAATAAGCGATTGGGGAAAAATCTGCAGCCTCATCAGTTTTAGAGTCCTCATGATCTAAGTACCAAAGTCTTGCTTTGTTCCTGTGGCAGGGAAAAAAAATCAGTCATGAATTTGTTACTTAATTTACTAATTCGTTTATTGAACCATTTAATAAATATTAGTGTGATAGAATTCAGAGTTTAAAAATGTAGCCATCTACTGCTTCCCAAAATCAACACACATTTCTCCAGAAAGTAGATACAATGGGAACTGTGGCCTCTAAAAGACTATGTTTAAGAAAGTTTTCACTTCCAAAGAAAACGTAATCCAAGCTTTCTGTAAAGCAAATGATGTGGGTGCCATATTTAAAACTCCAACCTTCTCTGGGTCAAATGTATAAGTATCTAGAACAAAGTTGAGGCGCCTCAAAAAGTACCTGCCTCATAGGTTTTCCAGGATGTGGAGAGACAACTCTAGGGCTAAATGTGATTGGGTCACACACTTGCATAAGGCACTTCTTCTGTTCCCGCCCTATCGGGAAGCTTGAAGGCTAACCCTACTTTCCGCTTGGGAGATACCCCCATACTCGAGACAAAGAGGAGAAAAACAATGTGGCGCCCAGAGGAAAAGACACATTATTGGATTAATTTGAGATGGTATATACTGACAATTACTCACTTTAATATTTAATTTTATTTACTACCAAACTATTACATGCTGTAATGAACATGTCAGTTGGAGCTAAAGGCTTATGACACAACAGATTCAAGAAACAGTGCTTGTTTTCTATTCTTACTTCCATCTTGCTCCCAGAGGCAAACTTCTCTACTTTTAGTTTTATTTTGCGTACACTGTATTTTTACTTTTATTTCTGCATCAGTTTAATCCCTGCCTTCCACTTTTAGGACCTTAGTTCATTTATACGGCCATTTGCACTTTCCAAACACTATATAAATATCTGTCAATGGAGGCAGGGCACCGTGGCTCACACCTCTAATCCCAGAACTTTGGGAGGCCGAGGTGGGTGGATCACCTGAGGTCAGGAGTTCTAGACCAGCCTAGCCTGGCCAACATGGCAAACCCCCGTCTCCACTAAAAAAAAAAAAAAAATAGCCGGGTGTGATGGTGGGTGCCTGCAATCCCAGCTACTCAGGCTGAGGCAGGAGAATCACTTGAACCCGGGAGGCAGAGGTTGCAGGCTGAGATTGCACCACTGCACCCCAGCTTGGGCAACAGGGCAAAACTTTGTCTAAAGTAGAAAAAAAAAATCTATCGATGGCCTTACCTACTGTGTGCTAATTTCAATATTCTGACTATAAAAATTCCCACTGCTAGGTCAGGTAGTATACAGTTAATAAATTACTCTTGTTCAATTTTGCATTATCCTTGAGAATAATCTTAACTTACTTTTTTGGTTGTATATTTATTTGACATCTGTGTCTCTCTATATCCTCTAAAAATCTGTAAAGTATCTCTCCAATACATTTTCTACACAGTCTAAACCATCAGATAATTTACATTATATTTTTTCCTCCAAAGAAATATTTCTAAAACCATGTAAACTGTCTAGATGATTGGTCTTAGGATCTGCTTTCCAGTTATAATCTAGGAATTTTTTTCCATACCATCCTGGGACTTACTTTGTTTTCCTTCTGTACTATTGTCTTTCAGTATCTGTATCTCCATCCCACTACCACATTCTTTTTTGTTTGCTTATACCATATTTTAAAAACTGCATACTTGATAATATGTTTGGCTTTAAAATTCTAAATTGAGTCTATATTTGAAAGTTGGTCTATGGAAGATAATTAATATGACGGAGAAGAAAGGACAAAAGAGGCAGGAGAAAATATTGAAAGTATCACAGACCAGTGAAAATAGTGTTTCGCGGCAAAAATGGTGATTATTTGTGTTTAACGCTACCTAGAATTTAGTTAAAATGAGAACTTCAAATTTCTACCACATTTTTCAGAAACAGATGTCATCAGTATGTCTTAAAAGGAATAATTAACAGAGATAGGATAAAAATCTTACTGGGAATGTTCAAGGGGGAAATGTGCTGTGGTGAGTGGAAATGGGAGTGGAGGATACTCTCTCTGGGAGTCTTTGCATAGATGGAGTGGGAGAAAAGAAATACAAATAGCTAACATGAGGCCTGCAGTTAGAATATATGACGGCTTGCATGTTTGCATGTTGAACTAATGAAGGACAACAAGAAGAAAAGAATGATTCGAGAGCTAAGAGATAACTTCAGAAGCCAAGCCATTGAGCAGATGAGAGGAGACAAAATCTACAGGATAAACAGAGGGTTATCCACAGGTAGAAACAAGACTACATTTTCAGTTTTATGCTGAGAAAAGGAGAGGTAGATGTGGTTTTATATAGGTAGAGGCAAGAATAAAAACTACTTTAAATAATATTATCTGACAGTGAGAATTACAAGGAATGGCTTTTAAAGTCATCTTAGAAGGAAAGGTCGCTTCTTAATCATGATGCACTCAGAAAACAGAGGCAGATTCTTTCTAAGCCTATTACATCTCTTTTATAAAGATGTGTACTAGATGGTGTACTTTTATAAAGATATGTAATAGCAGAAAAACTCCTTTTAACAGAAAAGCTAGGATGCCACTGCTTAAAAACATATAACACACAGTGGTTTCAAAAATTATATGAGTTGGGAGCTCAATCATGTAACCAAGAAGAAAAAATTGTGAGTCCATCTTCAAATATCTATTAAACACCTACTCTCTCTCTTCTTTGTGTGTGTGTCCTAATAAATACTTTCTGAAGATTATGAAATAAGAAAATAAAGTGTTAGCTGTTTTTTTGCTAGGGTTGAAGAAAAAGCCTTTCAAAGTAAGCAATTTGAGAATAAGATTTGGGTAACGAGAAGAGTACTAAAATAACAGAGGAAAAATCATCCCTGAAAACAGCAAGCTGAGACACCATGAGATGAGAATGAGTTTGGAGAATCTATACTGAAGGCAGGACAGGAAATCAGTTCCTCTTTCGTTTTATTTCGAGTTATTGCACTGGGCCAGATTCCTGCTGCACTTACTCTGCAAAGACATTCACATAATCAGAAAGTCCAGGGGGTGTAATGTGGTTTCCGACTGTTAAAACAATCATGGCCTGCATTAATAATAGTTTAACTTCCAGGCCAAGCACTAGAGCTACAATATTATGGTTTATCTTCTGCAAGTCCCATTTATATCACCATCTTATGGCATTAACCAATAACCCTATGCACAAAGAACAAATTTCCCCTTCCCTCAGGAGGATAATATATGTAGAAAATGACCATGTCACACTTTTCCACACAGTTCTGCTGGATCTCAGCTAGATCCACACTTCTATAAAGTTACTAGTCTTTTCCGCATTCTCGTAATTAGTATTGTGCTATTTCTTTATTATTATCATATATATTTTTAAATATTTATCTTTATTAATTTTATTCTGCATTCACAGAGAAGGTATTCTGGATCACAGACGGGTTTCTTATTAAGTAACTTGCAAGAAATAATAAGCACATTGTCTCCCCCTTGCTACCTGAGGGCAAGGAGAGGAAAAGAAAATGATGATACCTTCTACAAGCCTGTCTGGACATCCCAAAGGCAGAAATGAAGAATGGATTCTCTCCTTTATATGAAGGAGAGTGATAGCTGAACTCCTGCCCTTCAGCAAGAAGATAAACTTTTGCTCAACTGAGACATAATAGACGGTATCCCAGGTTATCACCCCAATATTTTGAAAGATAAATCTATCTCCAACAAGGACTAGGTAGACTCAGGGGTCTTTTAAGTCCTAAAGATGTCTTCTTCAATCTGCTCTTCCCAATGTTTTGAAATGCAGGAAGCTGGACAGATGGCAGTCTTGTCTCTGTTGCTCTGAAGGGCTAAAATTTAGGAGTCTAGTTGGGATTGTAATTTTTTAGCCACCTGGAATCAGATCAGTTAACTAGGAAAATGACTACAGAGCTAATTCCCATGGGTTATGAGGAGTGAAATGCATCTAGGGGAAGTGAAAGCAACATTTTCCATCTTTAACCATAGTCATTTCCATATCTCAGGAGGTTAGGGCTTTTTATAGGAGTACTGAGAAATCCAAAGGAGTTTATTTTTGAAGAGGCAACCCAGTACCTTCCAAGGCAGTTAGTTTCATGTTTGAAATACCCTTCTAGAAAATAATGGGTATAGCAGTCATTATAATCAGCATTAGTAATCACTTACTTATGGGAAAGAAATTGCACTAACAGTTTCATATAGATTTGATTCTCGCCACAACCCTATGAGATAGAGACAACTATTATACAACATTAGAGAAATGTAAACTGTGTTGCAAACTGATTATACAACTTTCCTGAATATTCACAGCTAGTGTGGACTTGTACCCTCTTTACACTAAAGAAATGAAGCTATTCCAGGTGATGACGTTCCATACTCTCTACTAAGCTGGTTGTAACACATACCTTCATGCTGCACTGATAATTTTCTTACCCTAACCTTCTCTCACCCAATTTCCAGGACCTCAGTTCTTTAAGACATTTAAATTCTTTCAAGATTCCCAGATCCTTGATAAACCTTATCACTGTCCTCTAGATGCACTTTTGTTTTTCAGAGTCCTTTTCAAAATGAAGTGCTCTGAATTGGATCCAAGTGCTTTTGTGTTAAGATAAGAAGCTGAATTTTCTTCTTAAAGGTGATTGAGAGGCATTGTAGGGGAGTTCAATAAAGCAGATTTGCATTGTTTAAGGTCACATTCACAAGACAGTGAGGAACGAACAGGAAGAATCTGACTAGTGGAAGAAAGGCATGAGTTTGATAACCATTGAGTCAATGAGGATTAGAGATGAACTTAAAAGAAGGTCTTGGCAATGGGAATTTCCTCCTATATTAAATAGGTTATGACCTACACATTCTAATTACTGTAGAACGCTTTTTACCTTTCAATAAATAAAATTAAATCAATTCCTTGTATTGATTCTGTTGATGTCTTGATTTTTCATTTCATTTCAGCAAAGGGGTATATAGTCTCAAACTACAGGAGGGTTTGTTGAAGGAAATTCCCCAAGACAGTGGGTGATGACATTTGGGTCTAGAATTTCTCACATTTTAAAATAACATATTCTCACCCTATTATTTTTCAACCCAGATGGTTATCATATTATATCTGGAAGGGGAAACAGTCTGATGGCTATAAAAATATCCCATTGGGAGAGAAGGGTTTTTCTGGTCTGTATAAATTTTGGTCACAGATATTATTTTTTGAGGTATGTTTTGGATACCACGTTGTCCACATTGCAGATGTTCCCCAAGCACCTCAATATTCAATAATACAAAAAAGGGATTCTCATGTTATTCTCTAATGAACATTTGTCCATACACATTCATGTAGACACATAACGTAATTTGTATATATAAATGACGTGTCAAGAGTCAATGTCTGCTCAGACTTGCTTCTACATATAAACACACCAATACATGCCTGTAACATATTGTGGTCTTTATGAAGAATTAGGGGACATCAATCAGGACTTTCATGTCATCTCCAAAGTAGGAGAGAATTTAAATGGTTACAAGGCAAAGACAAGACAGGCCACACAGCTTTCAAGTTGAAGAATAAAGTTTAAAGGTTCTAGCTCCGTCAGTTTGGAAAAGATGATCTTTTTGATTTATTAAAATGTTTTATTTCTTTTCAGTTTGGAGTCACTGTCATTTGAAACTCTGTAAGACAATGCAAGATATTCTTAAGTTGGCCATCACTTTTCAGGACATTCTGTATACCAAGGTGGAGCAAAGGTGGAGTGAGGATGGAGCCAGGTTGGAGTAACTTAAAGTTTCTTCCACTGTAGGCAAAAGGAGAGCTTCTACCTCCTAAATGGTCCAGCCCAAGCAAAATAGACTATACTTAATGCAGTGTCCTGTGTGATAAACAGCATATTTTGTCTAGTGTGTCCCTCAGGAAGTTTCAGTCACTTGGGATTTGAGGATTTGCCCATCTTCACTTTTCTCCCTTTGCCAAATTTTTTTTTTCACACTTCTTATTCAATCAACCAACCTCCTCCCCTGTCTTAGACTCAATGTACACCACTCTGATAGGACTCACATAATATGGAAGAGCCATTTTCTACAAAATCCCAGAACCAAGGCATTGGTCTAAATTCTCCTTAGTGAAGCAACTCAATCAGGCACGACATATTAGCCAATTAGGGCATACATTTGCAAGACCTTTCACAGACTGAAAATATGTGGGATAAATTGCTAAATCACAGACCAGTAAAAGGTTATTATCTTTTTTTTTTTTCTAAAAGAAATATTCCTAGATATTTTCTATAATATCTACAAACTTGATTATAAAAATGTCTATAATACTAGAGTTACAGTTTGCAGGACCTGACAGGCCTTGAATGAGATACTTAATAATCAAAAAAAAAAAAAAATGAAGTTATGTAAGTAGACTGTCAAGGAAAGCAAGCAATGTAATTTAGATATTCTGTAGAGTTTAAAAGAAGAAAAGTTTGTAATACAATTGTTTCCTGTTAAGATGTTTGCTAAAACAAATGCTATGTGGTTGCCAAAATAATAAAATAAAATAAAATAACATTTGAAGAAAAAATCGTTTAGAAATCTAATTCTGATGAGGATTAGTCTATGACATTGGATATTTCCTCTAAAAATACCAGTTTCCTTTTAGTAGAATATAGCTAATTTTTACTTATGTTAGTTACAACAATGAAACACAATCTTCATATATATGCATATAAATTATGTGAAAATCTCAACATGTTGTAAATGATTGTTAAAAGTGAATTAAAAAAAACAAATTCGCATGTCTCTTTAATGTTAATGCAATGATATTATTTTCCATTTGACAATAAGCATCCATAACCTTTAAAGGCAGCTTTGACCATGGTAAAATAACTTCATTATTACCTACAAAATATGTCTGACCTGCTGGGAAGCCACACATAACTTTTGACACTCATGTGAGTCTATGAAATAAAAGAAGAGATTTTCATTGTGCTTTTGTTGAGAAGGAAAACAAATTTGGCCACGTTCCCATGTTGATGTAAGCTTAAATTAATATATAATTTCTCCCTTAAGAAATAATTACTGTTATAAACTTATATAAGGGATCATGGGAAATACGAACATTATTGGAATCCAAATGTTGGTATATTGCTCACTTTTCCTTCCTCATTTCTTTCCCCACATCTCAGTAAGAATGTGGCAATTTGGTATTCATAAGAAATTCATAGAGAAATAAATTTTGAACCATTTAAAAAAATTCTATAACAAACCACCTTTAAAAGTATTATTTTATTTTTTAAATTGATTGGTGAAATTTTATGTATTTATTACATATAACATGAAGTTTTGAAGTACATATTATAGAATTAATAAATCTAGCTAATTAACGTGTATTGCCTCACATAGTTATCATTTTCTGATGAGAATTGTTACCATTCACTTCTTAGCATTTTTCATGATTGCAATATATGGTTATTTACTATAGTCACCATGGTGTATCATAGACCTCTTGAACTTATTCCTCCTATCTGATATTTTGTAACCTTTGACCAAAATCTCCTGCAAGCACCCCAGGCTCTAGTAACCACTATTCTTCTTCCTGTTCTAGGATATTAACACTTTTACTTCTTTAGATTACACCTATGAATAACATCATGCAGTATTTTGTCTTTCTGAACCTAGCTTATTTCACTTAATGTCTTTCAGATTCATCCATGTTGTAGTATAATAAAGATTTCTTCCTTCCTTTTTATGGCTAAATAGTATTGCATTGTGTGTATGTACCAATTTTCTCTGTCCATTCATCTGTTGAGAGACACTTAGATTGTTTCTATCTCTTGACTATTGTGAATAATGCTGAAATACACAAGTGACTGCAGATATCTCTTTGATATGCTGATTTTATTTCTTTTGAATAATATCTAGTAGTGGGATGCTGGATCACGGGATAGTTCTGTTTTATTTTTTTGAGGAACTTTCATGCTGTTTTCCATAATGCCTGCACTAATTTATATTCCTACTAACGAAAATGGGCAAGGGTTCCCTTTTCTACACATCCTCCACAATACTTGCTATTTTTTGTCTATTTGATAACCACCATTTTGACATGTGTAAGGTGAAATCTCATTCTGGTTTTCATTTGCATTTCCTGATGATTAGTGATGTTGAGCATTTTTTCATAAACCTGTAGTCCATTTGTATGTTATTTTTAAAGAAATGTTTTTCCTTTACCAATTTTTTAATTTGTTTTCTTGCTTTTGAGTTGTTGGAGTTTCTTAGATATTCTGGATATTAAACTCTGATCAGTTGTATAATTTACAAATATTTTCTCTCATTCTGTAGGTTATCTCTTAATTTTTTTGATTGTTTACTGTGCAGAAGTTTTAGTTTGATAAAATCTTAGTTGGATATTTTTCTTTTGTTGCCTGTGATTTTTGGGTTATAGCCAAAAAAAATATTGCCCAGATCAATGTCATGAAGCCTTTTCCATATATTTTCTTCTAGTAGCTTCATAGTTTTTGGTCTATAAAAGTATTAAACTATTACTATTAAGTATTTTATCGATTTCAAGTTGATTTTTGCATATGGTGTGAGTTTTCCCAACATCATTTATTGAAGACACAGTCCTTTCCCCATTTTGTGTTCTTGACATCTTTGTTGAACATCAGTTGACTATAAATGTGTGAATTTACTTCTGCACTCTATTTCCTGTTCCATTGGTCTACGTGACTATTTTTATGTGGTACCATGCTTTTGGTTACCATAGATTTATATTTTGAAGTCAGGAAATTTGTTGCCTCCAGCTTTGTTCTTTTTGCTCCACATTGCTTTGACTATTCAAATTTGTTTTGATAGTTCTGCATGAATTTTAGGATTGTTTTTCCTACTCTTATGAAGAATATCATTGGTATTTTGATAAGGATTACATTGATCTGCAGATTGCTTTGGGAAGTATGAATATTATAATACTAATTTTTATTAGTAATATATTAATATGGTTAAGAGTAATTAATATGGATATTATTAATATGGTTATTAATAATATCCATACCCATGAGCTAGTTCTCCATTTGTTTGAATCTTATTCAATTTCTTCATCAATGTTTTATAAATTTCAGAGTAGAAATATTTTATCTCCTCGGTTAAATTTATTTCATTGTACTTTATTTGTTGTCATTACTATAAATGGGACTGTTTTATTTCTTTTTTTGTTGTTGTTGTTTTATTGTTGTTTTGTTTTGTTTTGTTTTTTTATTGTACTTTAGTTCCTTGGGTATATATGCAAATCATGCAGGATCGTTGCATAGGTACACACATGGCAATCTGGTTTGCTGCCTCCATCCCTGTCACCTACATCTGGCATTTCTCCCCATGTTATCCCTCCCCAACCTCCCCACTCCCCCAATGTCCCTCCTTTACCCCCCCAACAGAACCCAGTGTGTGATGCTCCCTTCCCTGTGTCCCTGTGTTCTCATTGTTCAACACCTGCCTATGAGTGAGAACATGCAGTGTTTGATTTTCTGTACTTGTGTCAGTTTGCTGAGAATGATGGTTTCCAGATTCACCCATGCCCACACAAAGGACATGAACTCATCATTTTTTATGGCTGCATAGTATTCCATGGTGTATATGTGCCATATTTTCCTTGTCCAGTCTATCATTGATGGGCATTTGGGTTGGTTCCAGTTCTTTGCTATTGTAAACAGTACTGCTATGAACATAAGTGTGCATGTGTCTTTATAACAGAACAATTTATAATCCTTTGGATATATGCCCAGTAATGGGATTGCTGAGTCAAATGGAATTTCTATTTCTAGGTCCTTGAGGAAGCGCCACATTGTCTTCTACAATGGTTGAACTAGTTTACACTCCCACCAACAGTATAAAAGTGTTCCTATTTCTCCACATCCTCTAGAGCATCTGTTGTCTCCAGATTTTTTAATGATCACCATTCTAACTGCTGTGAGGTCATATCTCAATGTGGTTTTGATTTGCATTTCTCTAATAATCAGTGATGATGAGCATTTTTTTCATATGTTTGTTGGCCTCATATATATCTTCTTTTGAAAAGTGTCTGTTCATATCCTTCACCCACTTTTGGATGGGTTTGTTTTTTTCTTGTAAATCTGTTTTAGTTCTTTGTAGATTCTGGATATTAGCCCTTTGTCAGATGGGTAGATTGCAAACATTTTTCTCATTATGTTGGTTGCCGATTCACTCTAATGATCGTTTCTTTGGTTGTACAGAAGCTCTGGAGTTTAATTAGGTCACATTTGTCTATTTTGGCCTTTGTTGCCTTTAGTTTTGGTATTTTAGTCATGAAGTCCTTGCCTGTGCCTATGTCCTGAATGATGTTGCCTAGATTTTCTTCTAGGGTTTTTATGGTGTTAGGTCTTATGTTTAAGTCTTTAATCCATCTGGAGTTAATTTAGTGTAAGGTGTCAGGAAGGGGTCTAGTTTCTGCTTTCTGCACACTGCTAGCCAGTTTTCCCAACACCACTTATTAAACAGGGAATCATTTCCCCATTGCTTGTTTTTGTCAGGTTTGTCAAAGGTCAGATGGTTGTAGATGTGTGACGTTGCCTCCAAGGCCTCTGTTCTGTTCCATTGCTCTATATCTCTGTTTTGGTACCAGTACCATGCTGTTTTGATTACTGTAGCCTTGTAGTATAGTTTGAAGTCAGGTAGAATGATGCCTCTGGTTTTGTTCTTTTTGCTTAGAATTGACTTGGCTATGTGGGCTTTCTTTTGGTTCCATATGAAGTTTAAGGTGGCTTTTTCCAGTTCTGTGGGGAAGGTCATTGGTAGCTTGATGGGGATTGCATTGAATCTATAAATTACTTTGAGCAGTATAGCCATTTTCATGATATTTATTCTTCCCAACCATAAGCATGGAATGTTTCTCCATCTGTTTGTGTCCTCCCTTATTACCTTGAGCAGTGGTTTGTAGTTCTCCTTGAAGAGGTCCTTTACATCCTTTGTTAGTTGTATTCCTAGGTATTTTATTCTCTTTGTAGCAATTGTGAATGGGAGTTCGCTCAAGATTTGTCTCTCTGTCTGTTATTGACGTATAAGAATGCTTGTGATTTCTGCACATTGATTTGGTATCCTGAGACTTTGCTGAATTTGCTTATCAGTTTACGGAGATTTTGGGCTGAGATAATAGGGTCGTCTAAATATACAATCATGTCATCTGCAAATAGAGACAATTTGACTTCCTCCCTTCCTAATTGAATACCCTTTAGTGCTGTTTTTTTTTTTTTTTTTCCTTGCCTAATTGCTCTGGCTAGAACTTCCAATACTATAATGAATAGGAGTGGTAAGAGAGGGCATCCTTGTCTAGTGCCAGGTTTCAAAGGGAATGCTTCCAGTTTTTGCCCATTCAGTATGATATTGGCTGTAGGATTTTTATAAATAGATTTTATTATTTTGAGATATGTTCCTTCGATATCTAGTTTATTGAGAGTTTTTAGCATAAAGGGCTGTTGAAATTTATCGAAGGCCTTCTCTGCATCTATTGAGATAATCATGTCATTTTTGTCTTTGGTTCTGTTTATGTGGTGGATTACATTTATAGATGTGCGTATGTTGAACCAGCCTTGTATCCCCAGAATGAAGACTACTTGATCGTGATGGATAAGGTTTTTGATGTGCTGTTGCAATAGGTTTGCCAGTATTTTATTGAAGATTTTTGCATCGATGTTCATCATGGATATTGGCCTGAAGTTTTCTTTTCTTGTTGAGTCTCTGCTGGGTTTTGCCATCAGGATGATGTTGGCATCATAAAATGATTTGGGAAGGATTTCCTCTTTTTGGATTGTTTGGAATAGTTTCAGAAGGAATGGTACCAGCTCCTCTTTGTATATCTGGTAGAATTCAGCTGTGAACCCATCTGGACGTGGGCATTTTTTGGTTGGTCTCAATTGCTGCCTCAACTTCTGCCCTTGTTATTGGTCTGTTCAAGGTTTCAACTTCCTGGTTTTGGCTTGGGAGGGTGTAAGTGTCCAGGAATTTATCCATTCCTTCCAGGTTTACTGATTTATGTGCATAGAGTTGTTTGTAGTAATCTCTGATGGTTGTTTATATTTCTGTGGAAATGGTGGTGATATCCCTTTTTCATTTTTTATTGCATCTATTTGATTCTTCTCCCTTTTCTTTTTTATTAATCTAGCTAGCAGTCTATTTTGTTGATCTTTTCAAAAAAACAGCTCCTGGATTTATTGATTTTTTGAAGGGTTTTTTGTGTCTCTATCTCCTTCAGTTCTGCTCTGATCTTAGCTATTTCTTGTCTTCTGCTAGCTTTTGAGTTTTTTTGCTCTTGCTCTTCTAGCTCTTTCAATTTTGATGATAGGATGTTGATTTTAGAGCTTTCCTCGCTTCTCCTGTGGGCATTTATTGCTATAAATTTTCCTCTAGACACTGCTTTAAATGTGTCCCATAGATTCTGGTACATTGTGTCTTCATTCTTGTTGGTTTCAAAGAACATCTTTATTTCTACCTTCATTTCATTGTTTATCCAGTCAACATTCAAGAGCCAGTTGTTCAGTTTCCATGAAGTTGTGCGGCTCTGAGTTGGTTTCTGAATTCTGAGTTCTAATTTGATTGCCCTTGGTCTGAGAGACTGTTTGTTGTGATTTCCATTATTTGCATTTGCTGAGGAGTGATTTACTTCCAATTATGTGGTAAATTTTAGAGTAGGTGCAATGCGGTGCTGAGAAGAATGTATATTCTGTGGATTTGGGGTGGAGATTTCTGTAGACGTCTATTAGGCCTGCTTGGTCTAGTTCTGAGTTCAAGTCCTGGATATCCTTGTTAATTTTCTATCTCATTGATCTGTCTAATATTGACAGTAGAGTGTTAAAGTCTCCCACTATTATTGTGTAGGAGTCTAAGCGTCTTTGTAGGTCTTTAACAACTTGCTTTATGTACCTGGGTGCTCCTGTATTGGGTGCTGAGCTGGACAGTCCCAGGTCCAGCTGCACTTGCTGTGAAACTCTAAGTCCAGGGCGTTTCAGATTGCATGTTTTGTGGGGGTGGTAGCTATCAAGCCAGATCGCCTGGTTCCCTGTCTCAGCCTGCTCCCTTTCAGTTGAATGGGTGGCTCTGTCACCCAGGAATTCCAGGTGCCAGTTGAAACAGCTGCCCAGATTTGTGTAAGTTTTTGTATGCCGACTTGTGGCACAAGCCATGTTGAAAACTCCTGGCACTTTTCGGCCCAGGAATCTCCTGGTCTATGGGCAGTGAAAACTTGTTTAGAAATGCAGTGAGCACTCACCCTCTGCTTTGTTCTTGCTGGGAACTGCACTCCAGAGCTGTTCTTATTCCTTATTTTCTTTTTTACACAGTTTGCTCTTTGATATGGATAGGTTTTGTGTCCCCACCCAAATTTCATCTTGAATTGTAATTCCCATAATCCCCACATGTCAAGGGAGAGACCAGGTCAAGGTAATTGACTCATGGGAGTGATTTCCTATTACTGTGCTCATGATAGTGAGTGACTTCTCACTAGATCTGATGGTTTTATAAGGTGTTCTTCCTTTTTTCCCTAGCTCATCTCCTTTCTGCTGCCTTGTGAAGAAGGTGTCTTGCTTCCCCTTCATCTTCTGCCATGATTGTAAATTTCCTAATTTTACATTTTAATGCTTCCCCAGTCATGCCGACCAGTGAGTCAATTAAACCACTTTCCTTTATAAATTACGCAGTCTCGGGTATTTCCTTACAGTAATGTGAGAATAAACAAATACACCTTAATGTATAGAAATGATACTGATTTTCACAGTTGATTTTTGTACCCTACAAGTTTACTGAAATTATTTTTAGTTCTAACAGAAATTTTTTTGTGTGTGACATCTTTAGGGTTTTCCACATATAAGATTATGTCATCTGAAAATGTACAAGTAACTTTTTCCTTTCTGATTTTAATGCTTTCTTTCTCTTGCCTAATTGCTCTGTCTAGAACTTCCAGTACTTTGTTGAACTAAAGGGCAAAAGTGAGCACCCTTTTCTTGTTTCAGTTTTTAGAGGAAAAGCTTCTTTCAACTTTTTGCTGTTGAGTATGATGTTAGCCATAGATTTGTTAAATGTGACCTTTCTGTGTCCAGGTACAGTTAAACCATGTATTATATTTCCTTAAACCTTGACATCTAGTTGTAGCAAGTCTTTCTCCTTTATCCTCTTTCTTTTTAAATTTAATTCTGTATTTTTTAACTTAGACATTAAAAAAGAAAGCCTTAAGAAAGTAATGGATCTAACTTTTTAGTTGTTAAGTATAATCACACCACTGTAAATGCTGTGCAATGCTCTGAATCCATCTGGGTCTGTGTGCATTTCTATAACAGTGAGGCATCCATCAAAAGTCTTTTCCTTTGTGTGTTTCAATGAGCTGAAAACATTTAATAAACCCAGTGTCTGTCATCAAGCAGCAACAATTTGAAATTATAATTTACTCACATAAACAAAAAGCTAATGCAAGAGGACACTGAGGTTTCCAAACAGGTATTCTTAGAGTAGTTTATCTTTCATAAGAGTGACTAAAAGTAATCTAATTCTGTTGTTTTTTTCTCAATTTATTAGATACATTGAGTTATAAAGCTATTACCTAGCAAGGGAATTTTATCTCAGACTAAAATACTGTCAAAGTAATACCAAGTTGAAATAGGATTTAAAATTGAAATTATCCATATGGAGGCTAAAGGCTGGTTTCTAAAGAAATGATTAACAACATACCCTATCACTTTAGAAATAGATTTAAGAATACACCCTTTTTCCCAACATTTGCAGATATAACACCACCTTTATATGTATAAACTTAAATAAATGTCTGTGATTTATTTCACTCATTCGCTTATTTATTCAATAGTAATTGAAAGTCTTTTCACCTGTGTGCAATGTTGCTGAGAACATAAAGGTACGAAGATACAATTCTGGCCCTCAAGGGAGTAGTAGACCATTTGTAAAGACAAATTTTTACAAGACTGCTATAAGAAAGAGAAATACTCCTATGGTAAATATAAAGTCTTCTTCCTTGCAGCCAACAACTTGAAATAAATTTTAGTACAATATAAAGGAGACTATCTCTAAAGAGTCAAGGAAAGCTTCTTATGGGAGGTGGTACATGAACTATGCCTTAAAGGTAACTGATGAAAGGGAGAGGGCAAAGTCCTTATTCAGATAAGAAATTCCAGCTTTTCTACACATACTTTAATTTCAGGGAATTAACATAATAAAGGTTTATAGCTTGCCCTCTTCACCTTATACACTCCACTTTACCCATAGGTGAGCTGGAGAGGGTGGCTTCATGCAGTAACCCAGATGTGGGGCACCTTCCTTCATCTGACTTACCCCTGGAGTTCTCAGCCTGTTTTTCTGGATCCTGCCTATTGATAGGTGTTTTTAGAGACTGGCTTTGGAAGTGGCAGCACTCAATGCCTGTCCACTTAAAATGCCCCAAATTTCCTCCTGTGGCATGTCTAGAAATAAAAGCCTAGGAATTGTAGTTTGGTACTGGGCCAAAGGAAGGAAGAGGTATGAGTTATTGATTAGTAGAGACAGTGTCTCTGGAGTGGATAAGGGGGATTCAAAGAGAGGAAACAGGTCTTCTAAAATACAGAGAGGAGAGCATTGCATGATGAAAAGGAGTGAGGAAGTGGCAGGGAGCCCAGACTCAGAACACCAACCATATTCATGTTGGCGTTGCTGGTAAGCTTAGATTTTATTATGCAGGCACTGAGAGCCTACTATTAAATTTTAAATTGAAGAATATAAGATTATATTTGCATTTATTGAAGGGTTAGGATTGGAAAAGAATAAAAGGAAATGGCATGTGATAAACATAAGGAAATATAAATAAGGAATATGGAATTCTTGCCTCATTGGGACTCAATATATATTTGAAGACTTGCATTTGTACAGAACCGTAGGTTTTCAACGCACGTCTCCACTGATCACTTTTTATCTTCATGGCAAGAATGTGAGATCAAAAGGGTGTATGTTCTTCCTTTCATTGAAGAATAAGTTCAGTTTAAGCAGAATTAATAATATTTTGCCTTAAACAACGCACCTAAGAGAAGACAGAGAAGATATTAAACCCAAGTCTTCTTCCTTATAGCCACCAACTTACAACACATTTTAGAATAGAAATCTTTACGTAATCTGAGAGAGCCATTTCATGCTAAGCATAGTCACATCAGGTCTGTGCCCCACTAACCTTTGAGGCTTTGAGGAGAAAGTCTGGGATGCCATCCAAGGGCCCATAAAGCTAATTATTTCTGAGACAGTCAAAGCCTTCTCTATAACAGCTCAGTGGCATTTTTGTGAGAATTTTCAAATTCTTAATTTTCTATCAGTTTTAATAACTTATCAAACAGTAAAACCCAAATTGTCCTTGGGCATGTTGGTCACATATAAAACTTAAACATAATAGCCACAATCAGATGCATGTTAATAAATTTTCTATTTCATTGGTCAGAAAAGTGATATCGTAGATGAATTTACTCTAGCTAACAACATTAAAAGATACATATCTGAGTCTACTAGAGAAGTATAATAATATTTAGTTTTCCGTGTTCCTCATGCTTTTAAGTAAAAATCCTTGAGGAGGAGAGAAAGGTGAAATTCCTTGGCACATATAGGGTTCAAACATTGGAAACTTTTCTAATAATTGTTCTTCTGAGACAAACACAGGCAAAATCATTAATATAAAAACACTGAAAGCACTTTCTTTAAATAGAAGACTAAGACAAAAAGATATATACCACTACTATTTATTGTTGCACTGGAAAAATTAATGCAATTTGAAAAGGAAAATAAATGAAGGTTACATAAAAATAATTAGTAAAACTATCACATTTGGAGGGTGACATAATAATATCACTTTAAAAACTCAAGAGAACAAACTAGAAAGCTATTTGAAACAATGCAATGATTCAGTAAGATAGTAGAGTATAAAATTAGTTCTCAGAAATCTATAGCCTTCATATATATATACAAGCCATGGTAGAAATAATAGAGACTAGAGATAACACCTCACTTATAATGGTAAAAAACATGATTTAAAAAACTTAATAGAAATAATAAATGTTTACAGAGACTATTAGAGAAACTAGAAAATAGCACTAATGAATACAAAAGAAATCCTAAAGATATGGGTAGATATACCTAAAATAAAAGTCTGAAAGACTCTTGTGTTCTTTGTGGCAATCACGAGAGTATATACTCAACCTTCCCTCCAGAATGATTGTGCCAGACATTCAGGAAGCAGTAAGCTAGCATCCTCTAGCTCAGCAAGGTCTGGATATACTGCAGTGTTGGAGCGATCCCACAGTCTTCTCAGGCACTCCACAGATAATGAATGAGGAAGATGGCAGTGACTGAATTATCTACTACCATGTAATAAATTATCCTCAGATGTAGCAGGTCAAAAGAAGAATTAATTATTATGTCTCTGTGTATGAAATTTGAGTGTGACTTACCTCAGTAGTCTAATTCAGAGTCTCTTAAGGCTGCTGTCAAAATGTTGCTCTGGCTGCTATCATTCAGTGGTTGACTGGGTCTAGAGGTTCTGCTGCCAGAATGCCTCGCCCACTGTGCTGTTGCAAGAAGCTTCAGATCCTGGCAACCTCGAGCTCCCTCGGGGCTGCTTGAGTGTTTTCACAACATGGCAGCTGGCTTTTCCCTCTGTAGGTCACCTTGACTCCATGCGCTCCCATTAGGCAGGCTGAGACTCTCTCATTTGCACCACAGTCTGTGCCTCTTCTGCTCAATTCTCTTCCCATCTGTACTATGGGCTGAAGTTCTCCCTACCCATGCTTGCCCAATCTTTCACAGTCAGAAGCCTCCAAATATTTTCACACATTCTTCCTTTATCTTGATTTCTGCTTCCTAGAGGACTAGACACATTCAATAATTTAAGTTTTAAATGTACCATGATCACGATAAAAATATCAGACATGTTTTCTTTGAAATCCACATATATATGAAATTTAAAAAACAGTAATATGAAATAAAAACTTGAAATTTATATACACTTATATTCATATGCAAGGGTTGTTGAATTTATACAAATACAGAATATAATAATCAGGGAAAGTCTGTTTAAGAACCACAATGGAAAACCATACTGAACAGGTTATCAGGCATATTATATTATAATGCTTCAAAACAATTAAAACTAGAAATAGTAAGATAAAAAAATAAAATCTAAAAATATTTGAGATCAATATAGAGTTTCAATATGTAATAAATTAACTTCTAAAGGGGGGAATGACAAATGTTTAACAATTGGGTTTGAACAACTGAAGAGTTATATTGATGAAACTTAGCAGGCTATACCAGTAAAAATTCAAATGGATAAAAATTTCACTATAAAATATGAAGTCATATAAGGATTAGAATAAAACAAAATTAATTCCCTATAAACTTGAGGTAAAGATTTTTCTTAAATGAATTCACAAGAAAAAAGTTGTTAAATGATCCATTTAATCCTTTTGATATAAAAATGGTAAATACAAATAAAAAAATCACCATAAGTAATTTCAGAAAAAAAAAGAAAAAACTGATACAAAATATTTTCAGTTTCATGTTCAGGTTGAACTGAAGTTCATCAACCGAGATAATCACCTTGATTTCTTTCTTTCTTTTTTTTTTTTTTTTTTTTTTTTCCACTACTGTTGCCCAGGCTGGAGTGCAATGGCGCAATCTTGGCTCCATGCAGACTCCACCTCCCAGTTCAAGTGATTTTCCTGCATCCCTCTCTGGAGTACCTGGGATTGCAGGCGCCCACCATGCCCGGCCAATTTTTGTGTTTTTAGTAGAGATGGGGATTCACCATGTTGGCCAGTCTAGTCTGGAACTCCTGACCTCAGGTGATCTGCCCACCTCGGCCTCCCAAAGTGCTGGGATTATAGGCATGAGCCACCATGCCCAGCTGGATTCCTAGAATTAGAAAACAATTTTTAAAATCCCAGGAAGTATAAAGACAAACATGTATATACACACATATTCACACACAAATTGCAAATTGCCAGTACACACCTGAATCTGTATTCACTCTAGCTTGGGCAACAAGAGTGAAACTCCATCTCAGAAGAAAAAATTTAAAAAAAAGAAAGTATTACAAGATACATTAAGTGAAAGCAGCAAAGTTTAGCACAGTGTATATAAATTACTATCTTTGGTGCAAAAATGAATGGTATAAGAACATGTACTCCTATTTGCTTATGTTTTTATGAAAGGACAATGCAAGAACACACACACAAAGAAACAAACATGGGGAATTGCACAGGAGAGGAAAGACAGTGCAGTGCTAGGGAGAAAAGAGGGAACAGAGACTATTGATTCTGCCTGTACCTTCCTTATTGTTTTGGATTTGTAATCATATAAATGCACTCTTTCTTTAAACAAGAAAGCTGAGTACAGGAGGGAATTGTTCCTCTTCATCCTGCTCTCAGATTATATCCATATATCCACACATTCATTACACAGACATTTATAACACTCTTAGAGAGCTCCCTACACAGTGCATGATGCTATGGAATATACCCATGAAGAGGACATGCGCGTGTTACGAAATATCTCTGTTTTGTAAAACTAACGGTGTTTGCCAGTTCTACTACTTGACTTTGATTTATAGCATGTTGACTATTGATGGGCCTTTAGGTCTTTGCTAGGAGTCTTATCAGACCAGAGGAAGGCAACAAGAGGAATATTTCCACCAATATTGCTTCTATGGAGGAGTACCCTTAGTAACACAAAACTGGAACATTTCTAAACAGGAGAGAGGGAAACCATTCGACAGTGCACCATGAAAGGGGCTAAGGGCACCTGGGTGAAGGAGGGATATGAGAAGGTGCACAGAGGATGTGATGTCAGAAGGGAGCCTGTCCTTAAAGAGAGTGAGGTCGTTAAGCCAGAAGGAAAGGATACAGGGTGTGTTCTGGGCAGAGGCCTGTGTACATAAACATAACCAGGCTTCACAAAATTACCTTAGTTAATGGAGGTCTATAAGAGTTTGCTGGGTTTAAGCCAAAAAAAAAATAGAGATGATACCCATTTCTAATGAAGAAATTTGCCCAATGAGGTGAAGATGTTTAGAATTATAGGAACTGGGAAATTGATTGAAAATATTAACCAGGGAAGGGACAGGATTTTATTGGAGCATTAAAAAGATATGTTGGAAAAGAATAAAAAAATAACTTGGACTAAGGAAGAAAATTTAGTAAAAGTTTACCAGTACTCCAATATACAAAACTTCAAAAATAGGAAACTGAGTGAGCCATTTCTGTGTTCTAAGACAAGAAAACCAGAATGCATAAATGCAGCATTGTCCGCTGGCGTTCTTCCAGGAGGCCTTCCTTACGTCTTGGTCAATCCACAGCGACTGTGTCAATGCAGGTCAATTCCTTCATTGACCTTCCCCTGTGCCACCTTGTAGCCATCCTCTAAAATGTCACTTTGTTTCCAGCTACATCTCCCCAGCCTTAATCAGGAGTACGGCAACAATTTTAAGAAAATAGAAAACCCTTTCATGTCTAACTTCATGCCTGTGTGAATTTCGTAGAATGCTTTCAGTGGAGAATTCCATTTGGCTGAAAGAGAAAAGATGAGGTGTGATGAAATGTGGGGTTGGGATAAGTAAATTGAAGCTATTGTATTTCCTATTCCCTTGGTATCATTTTAGCATTAATAGATCCCTGACCTCAAAAATTGGGGGTCTTGTTACTTTTTTCCTGCTCATTACTATTGTTGATGCTTCTCCATCAAATTTATTTGGGAAGGAACCTTGAAAAAGCTTTCTAATCAGCCTTCACAGAAATGTTTTTATATATGTTAATTCATTTTTTCCATGTCCTTTGTTGCTATGAGATTTGTATTTTTGGTTTAAAGTGGAAAATCACCATGCATTGCAGAGCTACTTTTCCTTAATGCAGACACTTACACTTACCAGCTGTCATCTAGTACTTTTTAAAAGAGGATTTTCCAGTCTGGTTTATCTACACTTCCTGGACCCAAATATTTACAGAGTGTCTCATTGGCATGAATATCTTAAGATTCATTTTGTACATTATCTGTTGACTACTGGATAATACTTTAAAAAGTGTTTTATGTTGTTTTCTAACTGTCAATGTAATTTTAAAAACTAGAGATTCAGAAAATAGTGATTTAGAAAGGTAATGATAGAAGAAAGAATGAAAGGAAAGAGGAGATGGAAGGAAGGAAGGAGGAAGGGAAGAAAGAAAAAAGGAAAAAAGTGTTAACTGAAGAAGGATGGGGTTCATTAATTTGAAAAGGACACTTTTATTTGTCATAAAGGGTTGCACCCTTCAGAATGGCCATTCCAACAGGCTTGGAAACACGGCCTCTGGCCAGAAACCAGAAACAGACACTTTGAAGGAGGGGCAAAAAGAACAGGGATTTATGCTGAGCAGGGTAGCCAAATATACATCTTTAGTAAGCTATAGGAAGAATCATGAATATTTATAACAGGAGAAACATGCATGTGCGCAATTGAGCTTCAGGCACCTTCACGAGCCCCATGTTTAAAAAATGGCAGTGTTAGCATCAGTATAATCTGAGGATGGAGTTTTCGGTCTTCTGATGTCAACAGACGAAGCAGATGACACAAAAACCCTTAATGCACATTCTTCGTAGACCAAACCTTGGTCTGACAGGTGTGAATTTTTTCAGTACAACTCTGAAAAAATATTCTGAAAGTATTCTGAATATTTTGAAATATTCTGAAAGTATTCTGAAAGCAGCCAGGGATCCTGGAGAAAGATGGCATAATACAAGTTGATTTTGTCCCAGTTTGTGAAAAAAATCAAAAGAAAACAACATAAAATAAGGAGTTTCGAGAATTGTCAAAGGAAGTTAAAGTTATGGGCCATAAATGCTAAGGTAGAAGTAAGTGAAGTCAAGGCATTTTATAAATAGGAAAATAAAGATTTAGGAATGAGTAGAGACCTGGGGACTTAAAAAACAGTTTGTATTGGTGCTCTGCAAAAAATCTCATCCCAGTTTGTGCTTCTTTATCTCATTTCTGGCCTCCCAATATTTTTTGTTTTTCATGAGATGCCTATCTCCTTTGAAACTCTATTGTGTCTATATCATAAAATCCTCTATTTTTTACAACCCTCTTGTGATCCCTGTCTAGGGTAAAATTGTATTCTTTCTCGAAGACTCTGTGTCACCTGCCACCTTAACAAGTGGGTACTATCCATTCTTCTATTGCCTATAAACCCCTTACTCAAGAAAGCCGATGTGAGGCGTTTGTTCTCAAACAATAGCAAAGGCCAAGGTGCTTGCTTTACTTGTAATTTTCCATAGACAAAGACACTATTTATTTAAAGAATAAGAACAATATTGGTGCAATTAAACACCTATACGAGAAATTAGCTGATCTGTCTCTATTAACTCCCCATCCCATGAGAATCACATCATCTGGGTAATTATTAAAGCATGAATGTGAATTTAGTTAATGTCCTCATCCTCCACATAGTATCTTATACAAAATCACTTCTTGGTCCTTGAAAGTGGTTTTTAAACAATCTTTGAACCTTGCGGTGTGGGGATGGCTTAAATATCAGTAAATCACAGGCATGTTTTTATGCATTATTGATTTTCTATTGTCATTTACCACTTCATTATGTTTAGGGAGTTTATTATTTATAATCCCAGCTAAGCAACTCAACAAAGTTGCCACAAATCAAGCCGGTGCCTCTCCAACTAGCTGTCACAATTCTTTATGACCAGCTTGGGAATTTACATGAGCATAACACATTCCTAACTAAATTTGAAAGTACACTACAGATAAACTACCCAGTAATGTAAGAGGTGCTTAGCACTTCTCATTGAATATAAGCCTCCAGGCATTACAGCAATGCATTACGAAGCTACAGGGTACCAAGATCCTGTTCTCTAAGTGGTGAGTCCGTAAAAGCCTCAGATTATTTCAAGCTACATATCTTAGAAGAGGGAAGACAATTTGTCTTGTCTAGAAAAAAGTCTTGGGTTGGCTCTAAAGCACTCAATTAAGAGTCCAGAAAATTTTAAAGTTCTGGTGAAATTAAACATGGCAAATACATGACTCAAGAAGAAAATAATAAATAATCTTGAATTTAAGAAGGTTTAACATTTTTAAAGCCATATAATTATTACTTTGTATTTTCAGAAAAGGCACCAAAACCATTAGATGCAAGTTTCAGAACATGGCGTTTCTAATCAGCATAAGAAAGGGGAATTTCTAGTTAAATAAAAATGCAAAATTAGTGACCTTTTTTAAAGCAAGTTTTTGGGTTGCTCCAAAAGTGCTTATTCTTAGAATAGACCATGAACACTCACACTTTAATACCTGTAAACTCAGTAAAGAAGGATGTCAATATTTTTGTTTGTTGCTGTTTTTGTTATTTCATTTATTAATCTTGACTGGAATGGACATGAGAATTAGAAGAAGATAATGAGAGCTGAAGGGACTTGTGATTACAAAAATGTGACTAAATAGTAATTAGGTTACTTTTAAGACTCTTTATTCGATATAACTTTAAAAAATATAGAAGATGAAAAGTGTATTCATTAGAATTCATCCACAGAAGCAGAACCACTTTATCCATTTGTGTGTGTGTTTGTGTGAGAGACAGAGAGAGAGGAGGGAAAGAGAGAGACATCCTACTGTCTGCCCTCTGTGCTATTCTGAACCTTGCTAAAAAATATCTATCTATGTATCTATCTATAGATAGA